>NC_072735.1:180817785-181117785 GCF_026930045.1 Uloborus diversus | reverse complement strand
TAAGTTACCGGATCGAGTTCAGCCTTGTCACAATTAAGCCTTTCCCCGCATGTTAAACATTACCAAAACATATTATCAAATTATCATGGCGTGACGCGAGTTCCATTGTTGAAACCCGCGGGTTACTCGATCATCGGCTATTATTGATGTGAGGATGTGTGGTTGTATTCTTTGTTCTTTAGTCATACAATATAAATATAAATTAAGTTATAAATATACATTGAAATAGTGGCTTGAGCCATGGGCGCCCATATGCAAAATTTTAAGGGGGGGGGGCTCAGAAATTTCCCCCATGGTTTAGCAGAATATTTTTGCCATGAAAACCGATTTCAGTACAGATTAGAGATATTAAATTTTGACATTTTTAACAACTTATTCATAAATGGCTGGAATATTTTTATTTTACATTTTTGCAAAGAAAAAAGCACTAAAAGCAAGAAAGTTCTCATTTCAAAGGGGGGGGGCTTGAGCCCCCTCTTGCCCCCCTATATGGGCGCCCTTGGCTTGAGCGAAGAGTTATCTTACACCGAAAACTTCATTGTTTATTTATGGAACAATTTATTTCTCGTAGAATCGATGTTATGGAGAAGTTACTTATTTTGCACCAAGTCTTTTATGCTGGAAGGATATCCATGTGAATGCTTTAATTTTTATAGAATGATTGATTTTTACACCTCTCAGTGGACAATTTTACCAAATTCACCGAACGAGAAGAACACTAAATTTGCTCAAAAATAGTGATAGATGATACGTTCTAAATTTGCTATTATCCAATGTTTCTAAAAATATTGATCTGAAGTTTCACTTTCGGTTCGTTACTTGGAACGAATACAAAACCGTTTAACGTTGAAAATTTTGAAAATAGGTTGGTTGAAAGTAGGTCAATCGATTTAACAAGTAAGCGTGCATCGTGGAAGAACAGTTTAGTAAGAAGTAATGTGGTAATGCCAGATGTCTTGATTGTTTTACCTCGCCCCCTTTAATGTCTCTTCTTTTTACCTTCTGTTTTAGTGTTTTCGGTTTTATTTCTCCATAAAACATTCTATAATAATACATTGTACATCTGGAAGAGAAAAATCGTACCAATACAATAAATGTCTTCAGTTGATTAAGATACAGTGAAAATAAATGTTGCTGTTATTAATAGCTCAATTATCCAGAATTTTTAAATACCACTACATGTTCCAAAGCAAGGTTCGTAATTTTTTTTTAAATAAGAAAGTCGGTTTTTTTTTAAAATTTAAATCAGATATTTTTGATTTAAATCTCATTTTTTTTAATGGTTCAAAAATTTGTTAATATTAATTACTTTACATGTAGTTCATACAATAGATTAATCCACTCAGCTTACTTTTGAAATTAAGATAAGTTCTCTAACTATTCAATAATTTTTTAATATTTATAAATACGTTATAACTATAACGCTTAGAGGAGATGTGATTCTGTTTTATGCTTTGCTTAAAGATAAGGTTTCTATCAATGTGTACGTTTTTAGTGTAAAATAATATGTTGAACAACTACTTTTCAGAACTATATTAGTCAAGGTGTATAAGAAAACTGCAAATATTTATTTTGTTCTAAATTGTAATTTTAGAGGAAAAGCAATATTGCAAGAGTGAAAATGTGTTACACACAGAGAAAGAGGGATCTATGTAGTTTTGCCTGTTAAAGTTAAGATAGTATAATGCAGTGTAGTTAAATTTGGAGCAATATATTCTGAAAATGCAAAATCTATATAAAAATGAATGTTTGTCTGTATGTCATCCATGAACTCAAAAACTACCAGACAGATTTGGCTGAAACTTTCACCGTTTGTTATTTTTGGTACTGGGAATGTTTATAGACCAGTTCGAAAAAAATCCGATCGATAGTTCCTTTTTTATTCCAATTTAAGTCACAATCCATTGGATAAATACGAATGAAATTATCGGCTGCAGAAATTAATTCGCGCGAAAGATCTCATTGATAAGAAGTTAGCTGTTGCCATTTTTCTTGAGTTTGAACAAATAAATTCTTTCTTTATTGTTTTATGGCTTTTTATGCAACGGGGGGATTTAAAACTTTTTCTATTTGATATTTTTAGCGATTGATTGATCTTGTAAACTGCGTGAGTACAAAATTTGAGTATAGTCACGGCTTCACTTGATACCTGGACCGATTATTATGAAAATTGCTATATATATATGTATTTTTCCACGGAGAAGGTGCATAATATGCTCATTGAAGCCACTCGCCACCAGGTGGCACTGCAGAGTAGCAACTTCTGCCCCGTTCTACCGATTGTCATGAAAATCAGTATAATGATGTATTTTTTTGTTGGCGTAGCAGCGCGCGTCGGGTACAGCTAGTTAATTTATAAATATAAAATCAACTGATTTTTATCAAGTGATTTTGTTAAAAAAATCACTTGATTCAAATCAATTGATTTAAATCGATGATTTAAATCAAGCTGATTCAAATCAACGAACCCAATTCCAAAGCCTTATGCTTTTCACCGCGAGCCATCGATACCCACTTATCAAGAATTTAACGCTCGTCTATCGATGTATCCTTTTATCGTGTTACAGTGTTTCGATTTCGGACACACATTAATTATATCGTTACCAACCGTACTGTCAACTGTTACGCAAGGATTGGAAAGCGAAAGACAGAAGTGCTCAAATTTATTAGGTTGGATGCCATCCATCAAAAGGTCAGCTGCAGGCTACAAAGGAAATTTCGCTTTCGCGGGTTTTTCCCTTTTTGCGGGAAACCAAGCTCATTTGATGTTCTCAAAAAGCAAAAGTAATTTTAGTTCGACACCGTTTTCTTCTCTAATTAATTTTTGTAACCCAACGATGATATTAAAAGTTTCCTCTAAGCAGGGGCGTAGCAAACTCGCACTTTTGGGAGGACGGAAGTTTCAAATTTTGCCGAATAGAACTTCGAATTTTGCCGAATTATGATAATTTTGCCGAATAGAGCTGCAAATTTTGCCGAATTGTCAGACAATATTTGCCGAATAAGGAAAATTTTTGGAAGGTCGCTGTGACCTCCCATCAGGGTGCCCCTGTCTCTACGACTTGAGTTGGTCATAATCCAATGGTAAATGAATCCTCGCAGTGTCTTCAATATGCAAGAATAACGGTGATTAAAATTAATCATAGTTGTGTTTTCAATTAGCAGGTAACCTAACTAAAATTTATTTTCCGTAAACCAGTACCTAACCCAACAATAAGATTAATTTTCTATGTATTTTCAGTTATCTTTCGATGAATATGAATCTTCCAAATATTTTCAGTAAGCAAGTAAGCCAACGATAAAATGAATCATTATAGTAATTCATCCGTACGATAAACTAAGTCTATTATATATATTCCGTTAGTAAAGTAACCCTATAATACAAAACGATAAGATTGAAATTCTCTGTATTTTTCTTACCTGTAATTAACTTAGCTGTAAAATAATCGCTTTTTTTTCACGCAGTTTGTGCTCTAATTTAAGTTACATGGTTTGATGTTATCATGTCTGTTACTCGCAAACTTTTATTTTTCACTAAAAATGCGTATGTAACTTTTTTGCTTCCGGTTAGCAGTGGCTGGTGTCCTTTAATATTCACCATTTAATGTTACTGTTCTTACTGATAAGACACGTTTCCTACAAATGGTAACAATTATTTAGTTTGTCGTGTTCTTTCTCTCTCTCTCTCTCTCTCTCTCTCAAAAAAAAAAAAAAAGACCGTTTTATGTGCATTAATGCTATTGATGTACAAAAACTGGAAATGTTTTGTAAGTTTCTTTTCTACTACTGCGAAACTATTTTGTGAAAATTCGTAAACTTTCCAATGAAACATAAAGAAATTCTTAAATTCAGAAAACTAATTCATAATACTTTGCGTTTAAGAGGGCCCGATTAAGATATCAGGTGCCCTAGGCCATTTGCTATTCTGGGCCCCTGTGTAGTGAACCCTCACAATTTTAGCCATTGGTGATAAAATTAGCCATTTTGGGGCCCCTAAAAAGTGGGGGCCTTAGCACACGGCCTAGTTGGCCTATTCAGTAATCAGGCCCTGGCATTTATCATGTCAATCTAAAAATGTTTCTCAGTTCATTGCATCCATTACGATTTTTCATTTTACTTGAATCCCCTTTGTTCCTGTTCGGTCTTTTTTTTCAGTAGAAGAAAAATGACTATATATTTTATTTATTTATTTACATTCAGCACAAGAACAGGCAGAGAGCGCTGTATGAAACGCTTTTGTGCTCCATGTAGTTTCGAGTGTGGAGGTGGACTGCCGCCCAAAATCCATCGAATGTTGAAAAGAAGTGCCTTTCCCTACCCGTTGGTGTTATCCATTATCAAAAACGATTTCTTCAATTTGGCCGGATGAAATCGAAATGTGTGGCAGGTTGCTGTCGCCCATTCATGACACACTTTTCGAGTGCGTTGGGCAAGCCGAGGGGCTCCGTATGGGATGGGAGGCCTGCCTATCTCCGTTATGGCCCGCAGTGGGGGGGGGGGGGGGCGTGCTCCTTTTTCTCTTCTGCCGGTCACTGAACCTGGAGGGGGAAAAAAGATCTAGGCCTAGCTGGAGATGTATCATCATCATCGCTCCCGGAAGCTGCAGTTTCGTCACAGTCGTAACTTTCTTCTGTTCAGAGGGAGGGCTGTTGCCAGGGCCGGCTTTGTCCAGCACGGAATTGGCTTGGTTTAAAAGTTCACTCTGGAAGTGGAAATGATAGAAAATTAATTGAAACGAACGCTCCGAGAGATCTCACTTCAGTGAACACGCTTAGGCCAGAAAAAATTGTCCTGCACAGAAACCAGGAGTACCCCACTCCCCTAAGAGCCTCTCTTCCTCAAGGCCGTAACCAGGACATGGTCAGAGGCAAAAGTGCTTCCAGACGTGTAATCCAGGGGGAAACTAGCGTTTAAAAATTATGTTTATTATGCTGTTTGCAAATATTAAACTAAAATGTAATTGAAAAATTAGCAACAAATAATTATTTTTTATTTAAAAATATGAATGAACTAATTAGTTCATATTTTATAATTAATTTATATTACACCTGAGTATTCATCAGGAAGAAATGATATTTTTATATTAGATCTTTATCAATTTTTTAAAAAAATGATTAAAATTTCTTAAAAGATATATTTTATTAAGACCGAATGTTTTTGATTAAAAAAATAATAAATTAAATAGTTGTTTTTTCCCCTCCACTTTTTTGATGCACTAGCCACTTATGTAGGTGGCTGGTTAAAAATTTTAATTTTCAGGCTGAGTTAAAGAGCATTGGAAGAGATAAAATGGTCAAGTAAGGATAAAAACGTATAGACAGAATAAACCGTATAGGATAAAAATGTATGGGAAATAATTTTAAGCAAGGAGGTCTGTACTGACTAATTAAACGGCACCATTATTGGAAGTAAGAATCTAAAAATTATGTATACAAGAATTTCGAGGGAGGATTTGTCCCGACGGTCCCTACCCCGTCTACGACCCTGCTCCCCCTCAAAAAGAAGTAAAAAAAAATGGAGAAGCCCAAGAATGAGACCTTTCAAAAATAGAAAAGACCCGATGTAACAATTCTTAACAATTTTAGTGGTGCAGTTTGCCCCCTCAGCGCAGACAAAGGTAGAAAAACTGCATTTTAAGGACTTCATTACCGGGGATAGGAGAGAGTCCGAAACTCCCAATATGAACCTGAATACTGTAAAAGCATTATTTTCGCGAGCCCGGCGTGATCGCGAAAATTTAAACCTCGCGAAATATTTTTTCGTGGCGGCAAGGACGGATCCAGAAATTTTTCAAGGGAGGGGCGATTGATTTTTATTACTTACTTATTACTTTATATAATGTATAATGATTTAAAAACATTGATCACAAAGGTTTTGGACTTTAATTCCAAAACAGTTCCGGGATAGGGTCCAAACCCAAACTTATCTTCTCTAACAGCAATGAAACTCGTCTAAATTTGCTTTTTTTGAACTTCATATTCTAAAAATTACTGGTGAGTTCCTCAAGGAAGAGGCGATTGCCCCTCTCTTGTATCCGTCCGTGCGTGGCGGATAGTTTTACTTCGGCAATTTTCATCTGGCGAAACCACAGATATCTTTATTTACCCGAAAATTACGGCTTGTGAAAATAAGAGCTTCTACAGTACAGTCAAATGCCGTTACAACGAACTTGAAGGGACCGCAAATTGTGTTCGTTGTAATGGAATTCAACCATTGTAGTGGTAATTAAATCGGCACTGAAAACTTCGTTGAAACGGATATTTCGTTGCATTGATACTCGTTGTAACGAAACTTCACTGTATTACGTTTATGACTTTCCCTACCGATTTGGGTGCGCATATTTTGATGATGACCCCCTTCACATCAGTAGCTGGAATCCTCTGTTGCTACTCTGTCCAGTCTGATAAGATGACTATCGAAGGCATTTCGTTTATTTATTTATTTTTTTACTATGACCGTTGTCCAAGAAACACCCGGTACTTTCCCTTTTTTTTTACGTTGCCGCCGCTAAAAAATAAACCATCTCTACAGGGGCTAAAATTCAGGGAAGGGTGGTGGCGAGATTCCGCAAAAAATTTCCTCCGTTAAAAAATGTATTAGGGTGGAGCAACCCATAAAGTTTAACCTTCAGAAACTAACATTAAAATTTTAAAATCTGGCCTCTAGCTGCTTTAGAGGGACACGCTCTTGAACATACTTAATTTTGATTTATAAACACTGAATGCATTTGAAGAATATTAGTGTAAAATACATAAATATGCACTTTTAAACAGTAAAAAAGTTTTTGAAGTAAACATTGATAACTATTTTTATTGCTTCACTTTTTTGAATTGCAAACAATACGTCAGTGTGTCGTTTTGTACCTCCCCCTCCCCTCTTCAAATTCGGAACAAATGATTCACTGGAAAGAAACCAGACGCAGTGGGAAGTAAAAAGAGCGTCATATTTCGCTGTTTCTCAAAAAAGAGATGTGGGCTGTATCTGAGCTGGTTGTGACACAGACAAAGGGAGTCATTATTGGATAAAAATGAAAAAATTGATTAACTGGATAGAAAACGTGCTGAGCTTAAAGTTACTGAGGAGAACTTATGGTTTTTCGTGAAATCGGCTCAATCTCATATTTTACTTTTTCTTAACTGAAACTGTAAACTGGAAATTGAAAAAATGAGTAAATAAATAAAATGAAACTAAAAAAAAAAAATAAATAATAATTTGAATTTTGACATCTTGAATTCAAATTATGTTTTTCGCAATCACGAGTGTGTGTATGTAGGCGTGTGTGTGGGGGTATGTGTGTTTGTGTGTGGGGGGTATGTGTGTTTGTGTGTAGGGGGTATGTGTGTAGGCATGTGTGTTTGTGTCTGTGTGCTGGCATAAGTGTGTGGGTAGTTGTGTGTATGAATGTGTGTGGGGGGGGGGTATGTGTATGTGTGTAGGCATATGTGTTTGTGTGTAGGTGTATGTGTTTGTGTGTGTGTATGTGTTTGTGTGTGTGTATGTGTTTGTGTGTGTGTATGTGTGTGTGTACGTGTATGTATGCACGTGTGTGTAGAACATGGACGCAACCTGGTGACGGCTTTCGGTGCGGAGGGTGACGGTGGGAAAATAAAATCAGCTAACATCAAAAACAGTCAAATGAGAACAATAAGCAATCGTGATTGCTCAATAAAAAGGAAAGATAACTGAATGGTTTTGTGTCTCTGCAATCAAGCGCGGATTCAGGGGAGGGTCAAAGGGTCAGCTGACCCTCCTGTGATAAGAAATTTATTGTGATTATTATTTAATCTCAAATTTTTAGATTAAAAAAAAATAGTACATCATAATTCAAAGGGTTGACTGGGGTTGTTCACTGGGCTATTGCTATTTTCAGTTTTTTTGTTCATTTTTAAAAGAACAATCACGTGTAACCACGCACTAAGGATCACGTGTAATGTGTGCTTTTCTCAACTTTTTATGACTGTAATCTCATATATTCAAAGCTTACAGTAATATGACTAGCTTGTAAAGAAATATGACTTTTGATGAAAATTAGAGGGAATGTGATTCAGGACGCATGCTGCGACATTAAAACATTTAGGGGAAGGGCGGTAATTTGAAAGGGTTTTGATTTCATTTGGGAGGGGGGATGCTCTGCTGCATATAAAGTCCCCCCTCGCAGGGATGGGCATCTCTGCTCAATGGATGCTTTTTTTGAGCAGTATACATAACGCTGACCGTTGAAACTTGACCCCCCACACAAAAATTCCTGGATCCGCCCCTGTCCGCAATGTTATAGTTAGCAGTGCCGAGAGGAAAAATGTTCGTTTGGACCAGTGCTGCTGTTGAAAATAATTATAGTTTCAAAAGAAAACATAAGCTAAATCAACCATAAAATTATGTACTCATAACCATCCAATAGACACAACAGTATGAAACATAATAAGATTCTTTTGAAACTTTTTAATTTTATTCAAGTATTTTACCTTTTAAATAATTTTGCGTTATTGGCCACCTAATGTGTTTTTCTTTATTTTTCTCCTTGCATCTTTTTGGGTAAAGAAGGATAAAACAAAGGGAATTGCGACTTTTTAAAAGGATTTTGTTAAACATTTTTAAAACTTTATTTTGCAAGCTCTGCGAGCCACAACATGACTCTCAGTGGGCCACCCCTGGTATAAAAAATTTCCTTAAGATATTGATTCAAATGAGCTTGCGTGGTAGCGTGAATATCTAGTATGTGTGGAGTGTGGACATTGCGAACGCCTTTTACCAATTTACCTTGTTAAATTTAACATAAGGGTGCAATCAAAGGAGAAAGAATAACAGTCACACACTCAGAGCCTTTACCTTTCGATGCATGTAATTAAATTGTAAATTACTAAAATAAATATTTTGTAATTTTAACTAGCTTAGCTCATTAATTATGCCGTGGAGTGGTGAAGGGCACTATCTACAGAAATGAGTTTTGGGATATTGACCAAATGCGTTTTGGATTTCATGCTTACAATAGTGAAATGTTAGAACTTGACATTTTCCCGTGCTTTATATTCAGTGGAAACCAAGTGCGCATTCTTGTACCGTTAAACTAAACTACAATTGATGACAAAAATGCAAAAAAAAAAAAAAAAAAAAAAAAAAACTTGCAGACACTGCCCTTACCTTCTCACGGCAGAATTATTTGTTGAAAAGTGTAAAAATAACATCTACCAACGTGAAATAATAACTCTGGAGCGCTAGTCCCGCGATACCTGAAAGATAGGCAGGAAAGAGGGTTTTACAGAGATTCTCGGTACTAAAAAGTCGCCATAAAATTACTACCACTGGATTTCTACTTTTTTTCGTGTCAAATTTGACAATTAGTTACCAAGTTTGGCAATTTCCATTCCATTCTCAACCATTTTTTGATTATTCGAACGGCGTCTGTTTCGGGGCTAGAAGAACTCAACTATTTTTTTGGAGAACATCCTTTAGTTTGAGAAAATGTGCTGAGTTTTTGAAAAATCCGTTGGGACTGATCTTTTTTTTTATTTATTGGAAGTGCTATGTTTTGTGAGACGTTTTTTGCTTAATACATGAAAACAGATTCGTATGAAGTGCCTCTGTGGCAACTTATCTTCTAAGTCTTTATCGTCTTTGTCATCAGGGTTTATGTTTTTGATTTTGATTGTTGAATCGATTAAGAAACCCATGATTGGATATTTGTATGTTCGGATGAATAGACAGTGCGGTTAGTTGGAGCTCGGACAAATGGACAGTGCGGTTAGTTGGAGGTATGATAATCGTTTCTCTGCTTTATCTAATATCGCTTTTATTTTGAAAATAGCTCGTAAAGAAAAGTCAACAAATGTCCCAGTTGGAGGAGGACGTTTAAAAGTTAGCTAATTAACCATTTTTCCTTCTCGAAAAAGCCATATTGATCAAGGATGCCCATTGTTTAGATTTGGAACGACCCCCCCCCCCCGGCCTAAGTGGACGACAATGAGCACTTGAAGGAGGGATGTGGGGTGTCTGTTTTCGTTTTCTTTTCTTCGTTGCTTTTCAAAGGTGGGTCTCTGTGTATCTTTCTGCTGGAAGAAGTAGAAGTGAATTTGAGCAAATTTGTTGCGTTATGGGCTGGGCCGTGTCCTATCGAGTTCATTATGTATTTATTTAACGTTTCGTGCTTCTCTTAACACAATTCGCTTTCGTGTGGCGGGATTATTTTCCTCCTTTCGGCACCCTTTTGACGCGAAAATGGCATAAGTGGTTAGTTTGTCACTTCGAATGTCTAAAAAAGCGGTTTTGCGCTAATCCCTTGTCATTCTTGTTTGCTTGCGACTTGTGGAGCTCGTGTCACGTACGAAGGGGGGAATTGGGCGTGGAAGCTTTTGTTCCACGCGGAAGTCGCAATTATGTGCCTTTATTCTTTTCCATCTTCTCATTTTTCAAGTCTTTTGATGACAGACCGAAAAAAGTCAATTTTTTTTCTATAATTTTATTTATTTTTAAAAACGACATCACAGTTTTCCCTTTATTGTCCCTTTTTTATTTTTTATTTTTTAGCTCTTTTTTATTTTATTTATTTATTTTTAAATAAATAAGTATGTATTTATTTTTATTATTTTGTTAGAAAAGTTCCGACTTTGAATGACATACACACACACTCACACAACTAAATAAAATTTTTTACGCAATGAAATAAAAAAGTTAAATTAAAAATAAACCTATAAAAAATTTAAGTAACTAAATTAAAAAAATTAAAAATCCCCCCCCCCCTCCAATTGACGGAACATACTTTTGTGTCTGTATAACTCGCGCATCTAGAATTTAGATGAAGTTTTACTATTAAGTTCATCTATATAGGTATTTTTCCTGGGGAAAAAAACATGATTTTACGCGAAGAAACCCTCGCTTTTTGATGTAAAATAAGCCTTGAATGAATGCAGACGATTTGTAACCACGATTACGAAAATTAGTCTCTCTAAATAAACAGCGAGCTAGACTTATTCTCGTCGGCATGGTGATCTATAAAATCAAAGGAACATCAAACGACGGTCAAGTTAAAGCAATAAGCAAACCCTAGCGCTCGTTTTCTGAGAATGATATATAAGATGTGTAGGAAACCATCTTTTTATTGTTAAACTTTTTTTATGTGTTTAACATCAAAAATTTTATTAAAATGATTTAATGTAAAGTACAAATCCCATTGCTTTTCTTTTAAAGTTTCCACAATGCTAACAATTCATGTACTATAATTATAAAGAACTCAGCACTATGACGGCTGTGTTAATTTTAACCAGGGCTTAATTTCTGTCAAATGAATCGCAGGAGTCCAGTAGTCCTCAGGACATATTCTTTACACATGAAAAGCCTGAAATTCGCCTGAAAATGTTGAAATTCTCATAAAATTCAAAAGAAGCGCAGGAGCTCATCTTCCATGAGCTCCCATGCAAATTTAACCCTGATTTTGCTTATTCATTTTGAGAAAGTTAAACGAGAGAATGACAGGCTGTCTTTTACTTACAGTATAACTTCGATTTAACAATACCCGATTTAACGATTTTCTCAATCTAATGAAATATTTCACTGGTCCGGATTTGGCTGCATTGAATTTCTATGCTTCTCGATTTAACGATATCCGTGATTTAACGATAACTTTTTCTATTCCCTTGACAATCGTTAAATCGAAGTTATTATACTGTATTTAGTATTTATTTACAATTTTTGACGAATAAAATGTCGCTTAGTAAAGTGTTTGTGTAAATTTTTTATCTTCCTTTTTTTACTGTTTTTTTTATGTTTTAGTCTTAGGTGCAAGTTTCTTGTTATAGTTCCAAAAAGATAATGACACATTATTTTCAAAAATTAACTTGCAAATGAAAGGGAATTGTTAGGCTAGTATTGCATTTCAGTCCATGATAGACTTTTCAAGAATTGTATTGAATTCTTTTCACTATTCAAATAAGAGCTTTCTCAACAGTAAAAGCTTCATTGTGAAGTTAATAAATTATTTTATAAACTGCCATTTAACCCACTAATGCAAAGCGTCAAGAATGGGAAGTGATTCGTTCTCCTCAAACACCATTAACTATTCTTTTCCGCAATTTGGTTTTGGAAATTCTAAATTAAGCGGAAGAAAAGATTCAATTGTTGAAAGTGTTTTTTATAATAAATTTCAAGTGATTTCTGCGGGAGAAAAAAAATCAGCGCTCTCTTTTCTTTCGAGTGTTTAGGAAAGTGCGATGCTTGGCAGAAAAAGAAGGCGACATTTGTGTTCTTTTGCCACACCCATGTCCCCACCCTGCGAGGGAGAGAATTAGTATTTGCAATTCACTCGTGGAATCGGAGCAAATGCGTTCGCATTTCGCGTGTTTTCCTTTTCAAATCTTTAATCACTTTTATCAAATAATTTACGAATGCTCATTTCCTGTATTCGAAAGTCCTCTCGCGAATGAGAATAAACAAACACTTCTCTGTTGGCTTTATTTTTTTTCTATTCGATTTGTATGACTGTTCGTTCGACACCATTTTGCGCCCTTCTCCCCCTCCCTCGCTTCCCGATGTGTGTTTTCTTTAAACAAGGAAGACTACCTGATGACAGTTCAATTTTTGTCGGTAAGGGGGGGGGGCAGTTTTTTTATGTTAACCAAATTTGAATTGTATTTGTTGATTTGAAATTTGATTGCCTTTCCGAAAGAGAAAACGAAAATGAACCATTCGTCCGAATCTGGATTGGACTAGGGATTGTTGGATTACATAGAATTTCAAAACCCTACCAACTAAGATACCGAGGGGTAAAGATCAAGATTAGCTGTCGCCACTCTCTACTTGGCGACTAAATAAAATAAAATCGCGACCAAAAACACCACTATCATTCGCCTCTCAGTCTCTACTCTTTCCGAATCAGTTCAATTATTTTAAGGAGACTTTTTTTTTTTTGTTCTTAGTTTACAAGTTATGAAAGAGTGAGATTATGATGAAATCAACAATTTTTAATTGTCAGAAAACATTTGATTATTTTTACTTTTTAGCTTTTTAGTTGCAATTTAAAAGCTATCTGTTTTTTTAACTCCGTATATTTATTTATTTATTTTTTTATTTTTATTCTAAGGGTAGACTGACAATGAATAAACACTGAAGCGCTGTTTTAAATTTTAATTAAAAAAATCATATCATCGTTAAAACTTATACAGGGAAACCCCGATTTTACGTCCCCCGCAATTAACGTTTTTTTAACCCAGTCCATTGAGAAACATAAAATCGGGAATTCACTGTATTTGACATTTGATAGTGGGGGGAAAAAAAGGGTGATTATATGTAATAATCTTTAAAACTTGGGAAGAACTTTTACGGTTTAGCATCAGGCTTTTCGGGGATTAAAATGGAAAAGAGTTCCCCCGCCCACTGAATGGACTGAACACCCCTACCAGTGGACAAACACAGTATTTTCTAGTGGTTTTCTTTCTGAAAATGGATGTTTTTCTTGTCTGAGACCAGCGGACGAGCGGACCACTGTTAATTTCGAGCTCTGCTAAATAAGGATACAGATACGGCTGTAAACTTTTCCCCTTCATCACTTTTTAAACTGCCATTACTGCCCTGTCAAAAATAAGTAGCCCATTACCCGCCCATCGGAAGTCGAGAAACATCTGCTATCCGTAACGTCTTCAGAAAAATGATAATTTTGGTGCAAAAAGGAGAGGGGCAGATGGTTTTTGGTGCAAAATTTATCCTTTAGTCAAACGCCGGGAGGGAACAGAGAACTCCTTCAGCCCCAGTCCCATTCGTTTGTTTGTTTTTTCTTGCCGAACTCGAAAGGATGTGATGATTTTTGTGTCTTTCTTTGGCGATAACGAGTTTCGGGCTCTTTTAGTAACTTTCCACAAATGAAGTTCTTCCGCATAACACCTGCCACTGTAACTTCTTAAATGTTTTTGGAAATGGATGGTTTATGAAGAAACTGCGTGACCTTGGATTGACTTTCAGATTTATTGACATTTATTTGTATGCAACGCTGGTTCCTCTTCGATAGCCATTTGGATGCATATGTGCAGTGATAATGTTTCTCTTATAGCCCGAAGCTTCTGCAAAAAAAAAAAAAAAAAAGAAGAAGCTTGAGTATGGATATTTTCAAGGACGGCTCCTTTGAAATGACCCTTTTCCTCCTATGATTGGTCAGCGAGTTGACTCGTTCTTGCTTTTACTTTGAAATTGCTGAAATAAATTCGTTTCGCGACTGTGAAATTACTCGAATTAATTTACACAAGCACACTGAAGTGATTGAAATGCATCAATAGCCTCATTTTCGCAACCACAATTTACTTTCTGAGGTGGTGGTTGGTCAAAAGTCTCCAATGTGCATAAAATACCATATTAGGATTGGCAATACGTAAAAAAGGGAGGTATGACCTCCAACTCCCACGTTCTTCGCTGCGCCCCTGGAACTCATTTGAATAATTTCAATAGACTCATAAACTCATACATACACATTGAAAATAGATACTTAAAAGATGAATTCATGCATAACCTGAAATTGCGCAAATGAACTTATGAACTTATACATACACACTGAAATTACTCAAATGACCTGAAACAACATTCAGAGAAAAATGCTCATGCGCACCCTGAAATTTTTGTATGAACTCACATGCGCACATAAATGTATTCATGTGCACCTTACTGTTGTGAGCTCGGATAAATCGGACTTTTTGTTTTAGTATAAACTGACCTTCTCTTTACTTAAATGTAATTTTAAACTTTTCCTTTGATCGTCTGAAAAAATTAAGACTTTGACTAGAGTGAACTGAAAATTTCGAGATTTATGCTCCCCTTTTTATAAAGGAATTTATTACTGTATTGTGCAACTAAAAGAAGGAAATGAATGAATCAAGTATCATGAACCCTTTTAGCACATCAAATCAAATATTGGGGTTTGTTTTGACATTCTAAAAGTATTTGAGCTGGGGGGGGGGGCGTTGAAATAGCGTTCCCTCCTCCCGCACGGCTGGACAAAAATACCAAATAGCTCGGTCAAGGCTTCCAAATAATTTCACGCTTCATAGAGATCGTCAGTCTAGAATAGAAGTGAACGAATTGAAGGAAGATGTCCTGACGTTGAAGCTGAGATTACCTTCACACTGGCAGCTGAAATTGATTCGCCGCAGACTGACGATCGCGAAACTGCAGTACCTGAATGTCGCTGCCGAGCTGTTTGGTATTAGCGTGCAGTTCTGCCTTAGCCTCGGCTCCGAACGGTTATTTAAGGCTTATTACTGCCATAAGTCGCAATTGCATAATTAGACGTTCGGGGGGGGGGGGCAATTCCACTTTGGGTGTCACCCCGGGGTGACACCCAAAGTGGAATTGCAAGTTTTTGAAAAATATGACGCCACAATGTGTTTTTATGCGTTTTTTTTCCGGGGAGTAAATCCTCGAACCTCGTTTTTATTTGTTTTTTTGTACATTACTCACTTAAAATTTCGTTGTGACACAAATGTTGTTTCCGAAAATTGCTTGTTTTTCATGTTTTTTTTCCCAGTTTTTGTGTTTGTAAGAGGGGGGGGGGTGACTCCACAAATTACCGCCCCGGGTGTCACTTATGCTAAGTACGCCACTGCTTATACATTTGTCGAAAAGTTTCTGAGGAGTTTCTAGAAAATACTGTCTTTGCTGGTTGTGAAAGAAGAAAATATGTTAATAAACACGTGCGTTATTTCGAAATGCGTATACTACTTCCGTCATTACTTGAGACCCGATCAAGTTAGGAGTCTTGTGTTCGGATCCAGTTCCAAAAACTCGTAGATCTCTCTAAATGATCGTTTTCGATCATCGGATGACATAAGTTCGGAAGGATAGCTATTAATCATCGGTGTCAAGAAGCTATGTTAAGATTTTTATGACGCATCGGTGGTTGTATTAATGGAATTTCGGCCTCTCGTGTGTTTCAAGCTGCTTATTTGTTCAGATGTAAATTACAGTTCGATCCGATTGATGTGTGTTGTGGGAAGAAGTGTTTCTCATGAAAATTTTTGATGAGTTTCTTCTTTTCTCATGTTTGTCTTCAGAAAAAAAATGTATGTATTAAGCAGGTTTGTCGATTTTTTATTAAATATAGTTTATTGACATTTCTTGAGTTTTCGCAATATGATCACAAGATCATACTTAATGAAAAATACGAATTTCTTTCTTTTATTCACACTCATAAAAGGATTAATGATGTAATGAAAGAAATGTATTCTTTCTTTTTTTTTTTTTTTCACTTTTAAAATACAAATAATGCAGCTGATTTTCTTCAAATCAAGAGGATGCTTGATTATGGGTATGGGTTCTATTCTATCTCGACGCTGATGACTGCTGTTTGTGTAGTAATGTAATTCCGATGGCGTTTTCACTCTGCTATGAAACTGCTTGTTTGTCCTTTGCGATGATAATCTGAAATTGTTCGTTCCTGGAGGCGAGGTAAATCAATTTTCTTTTGCATCAATAGCATTTTTATTGGTCATTGTTGATTTCGTATTTTACTGTAAACTTAAAAACAACCCTTCCCGTAAGATCTTGATCTTCAAACTGATGATTGTATTTTGTCGTTTGCTATTCATCCCACATAGTACCATAAAAAATGGAAACGATGTTGGCCATTTTTTTTCATGTCCACAATTCATATGTGATTTGATGTCAGATCCGTCATTGAGAGGGAGGGGGGGGGGGATGAGCGAACAATTATTCGCACTGGAGACACCTTTAAAGAAAGTATAGTGCACCAAATCACGAGTAAAACTTCGCTAGCACTTATCACGTGACCCTTTTGTGTTCACCTTGGCACGATAATGCGTTGGTGATCTTTGCCTACCATTAGTTTAAAACTGTTCATTTAAATTGTACAAAAAATTTCTCACTAGGGGAAAAAAAGCAATGAATAGTATTTTAACACCATCGAAATCCATGCATTTGCTGTGGCAAAAGTTTCCCATTCTATCATCTTTGTGATTGGTAGATAACGAGTCAAGTGTTTCGTTGCCTTGTGGCTGATGAAATTCATGAAAAAATATTGAGCAAAAAATTACGTTTTTGGAAACGAGTATTATTATTTGCATTTTTTTGCATTTAAAAATACATTATTTTCTTTCTTTCTTCATTTATTTATTTATTTATTTTTCGTCTGGTAATTTTTTTTTCGGACTGCATATATTCTTCGTCCTCGTTTAAATTGTTTTTTATTTAATTATTATTATTCAAGTGTTTGTTATAAAGATTGAGCTCGAGTATTCGGAGAAAGGTTAAACGCTTTCTATTCGCAACTCCGAGAAAATATAGAGGGCGCTGCATCCACTGTCTAAAGTGCGGATGAAAAAGGTAAAACAAACAAATGCCGTAACTTATAGCTTGCTTTGAAACTTTCTTTTCGATTCTTCTGAAATTACATTACACCATAAACTGTCTGAAGCCTGTAATTTACTCCAAAGAAATCACGTGGAATGGAATGTTTTACCTCTTTCTTTAGTACTGTTAATCACCGCATATTGCGTATTCGAGCTCTGGAGTTGCGAATAGTTGCGCTCCTGATGTAAAACAATACTTACAATGTTTTGAATCCCTCCCCCCCCCCACCATAAGGTAAGTAATATTTAAGGAATTTGTGTTCGCCTCTGAAGCAAGTGAGGTGTTATTGAAAAACTCAGGTGACGTTTCTGCGGTTCCGCAATGAAAACACTTGCGTAGGAAGAGGGATTTCATTCACGGGTAAACATGACGTGAACTAACGATTTATTTTCTAATGTTCCTCACGTTGAGTGACGTCACGTGGGGATTTCTGCAAGGGGGAATAGCTGGCATTCCCAGGTTGATGGTGGGAAGCTTCCCTTTATAAGTAGTTTGGGAATGTGCTGTTTTTGTTCCAGTTGTCAATCTGAATGCACCCCCCCCCCCGTCCCGATGAACAAGCTATAAGTTTTTCTTTTTTTTGGGGGGGGGGGATGTAAAATATCGGCTACCTAATTTTCATTTATCAAACCTCTGACAATTGGAAATTTCTAAAATGGTCTTATCTTGGGTACGAATAAAAAATCTTCACAAAATTATTTGCAGAAGCATAAAACTTGTTTTCAAGGTTTTTTTTTTTTTTTTTTTTTAATTTAAATAATCGTTTTGACGCCGTTAATTTTATACTGAGAATTTCTGTTCTTAAGTTCTCCCATTGGCTGCTATTAATATTACTGAATTTATTACCGATTTTAATTGCTGATTCTATGAGGTATATTCTGAATTGATGGTTGAGAAAGGTGTGCTCACCAAGTGCTTCAAAAAAGAAAATGCTTTCTTAGAGTTTAAAATAAGATTTTTTTAACTTAATATCAAGTCCTGTTTCTGAACATTCAAAACTAATTGCATTTTTTACCAATTTAAAATTGAGCTCTGGACAACGAAATAGTGAGAGATCGAAATAAATCATTGACTTTCAAATTAAATCAATACCTCTTGAACTGTTGTTTGCAGCTATCAATGTTTATATGTCCGTTTTTCCGCCAGAAATTTTTCCCTAATTCAGATAACTTTCATAATTTTTTATTAAATAGTCTTCGAGTGTAAAAAAATAGCACCGAACGGCGACAGCGAAAATGGCTTTTTCTTGAAAATAATAATAATTCTAACGAAGTGTTGCTATCCTGTCTTATTCAATACGTACTCAAAAATAAAAACAAATACATGGAAAATGTTCAAAAACTTTTTTTATACATGTTTAAAAATTTAAGCTCATTTGTAAATTAACTATCGCAGCGAACTGCAGCTTCGACCGGGACCATTTCCTATATTAAAATACTCCCGATGACGTCACGGGCAGGGATCGCCCTTTTGATGAGAGGAAATCTCGTAAATCAATTTAAATTCCTTGCAAGTGGGAGGTGTCGTCATTTCGCGCCAATCGACCATTTCCGCTCTCCTCTGAAGAATGCCTTCTCTATTATCTTCCAGCCGCTCTTTTGGAACTAACTCGGAGAAGGGTCGGCTGCTGTCTGTCATTCTTCTATTGCTGTTTTAGTTTTGTTTCTCAGAAAATTGTTCTTCCTGTTTTCTCTTTAATTTCTTGCATTTGCATTTTTTTTTTTAGTTAAAAGTAAGCATTAGTTGATATTTTTGGGTATTTGTTTATGGTTGTATTAAGTTGTCTCCAAGAATAAGTTGTTGATTATTTGTTGAATGATTTTGTTTTTTATACTATCAACTATTTAGTAGCAATCATCTAACATATAATTGTATTATTTGTTAGTAATTCTCAGGGGTGTCCACAGGAAAGGGATTATAGCGCAAGTTGCGCCATCAATTTTTTTTGAGGGGGGGAGGGTAAGTTTTTAATTTATTTATTTTGAATTTATTTTTAATTTAAATTATTTATTGATTTATTTTTAATTTAAATTATTTATTGATTAATATTTGATTTAAATTATTTATTGATTTATTTTTAATTTAAATTATTTATTGATTAATATTTGATTTAAATTATTTATTGATTACGTTTTAATTTAAATTATTTATTGATTAATTTTTTATTTAAATTATTTATTGATTAATTTTTAATTTAAACTATTTATTTTATTCTGTTTATATTTTGTTTCATTTATTTATTGTGTGCGTTTGTGTGTCATTGGCATAGCGCAGAACGTTTCAAATGAAATTACAATAATTATTAAAAATAAATAAATAAATAAATATTAAAAAAATAATAAAATTTAAAAAAAGCTAAAAAATAAAAAAGGAAAGAAGGTTGAGAAAATGTTTAGGGGGAGATTTTCGCCATTAATCTTTTTTTGGGGGGGGGGCATCCCTAGTAGGTGGGAATCCTTATTACCATGAAAGCAAGAAGAATCATTATTTTCGAAGGGGTTTTCGCAGGGTGTTGCCAAAAATGAATTAATAAATGAATGAAAATAAATATAAAAAATGAAACATTTGGGAACTACTGCTTTTTTTCTTTTGGATGCATAAAACAATTTAATTTGTGAACTAAGTTTTTTTTTTTTTCCCCGTTCTGTAACATTTAACGTTTGCCGTTGTCACAATACTTGCCGCAGATTTTAGCGTTACAGATATTGCTGCAAACCACATCCCCATCTACGAGTGTAAATAATTGTAGAGCTTTCTTTTACAGAGAAAGAACCTTTTTATATGTGTTCGTCCTCTCGATGGAGACTTCAAAAATCCCTATACCCTTCTCAGAACTTACATTCATGCATAAATAGTCCGATTTTCCTACTAATCTATTAAAATTTACCGAAAAAGTAAAGAAGTACAGGACTTCTCAGCTCCAGTGAATTCCCATGCAAATGGCACCCTGCCTGGTGCATGTTCTTTAAATTTATTTTGTTTGTTGCCGTGACTGCGGAAACGACTTTGCTGAGTCGTCTCGTTTGTTAATGGCTATTCAGCCTTTAGAGGGTAATGACACCGCATCGTCTGATTAAATGAGTAAAAAATGAGTTGGGTGGATGTAGCATCTATTAAGAGAGTATTTCATTTATCATTTTTTAAAGGTAATGCACAGCACACACACATAAATATATATTCAGTACAACCAGGGTCCGATTTCAATGGGGTCGTTTTCAAAATTTTGAAAGTATTTTTTTTCATAAAGAGCATGCTTAAAAACATAGGATCTGACCGTTTTTTAAATAATTTGTTTAAGTTTAATATTTTAAAAAATTATTTAAACCGGTGTGCTTTCATTGTTTATACTTCTGCCGATGACATCACAAATGATGAAATGCCATTCAGCGTTGCCATTCACAGAACAAAATATTTAATTCGCCTCTTTACTCACGTGTATTGGCAACGATAGGGTTGATAGCAAAGAGCATCATGTGTGACGTCATCAAGACCACGCCTTGTTTGAAGAATCGGACATTTTAAGAAATTAATTAAAAAATAACTGTTGGGGAAAATGAAAGTATTTTCTGGGTTCATGTTATTTATTTATTTATTATTATTATTATTTTTTTTTTGCTTATTCTATCAATTTCAGTGACAAATAGTACTACTTTTGACTGAAGGTAACAACCCCATTATGATATTGGGGGGCCCTTAGGGAGGTTCAAAAAAACTTTTTTTTCAGCTAGAGCTCAAGACACCCAATATTGTTTTTAGACTTACTAATAGTATTATGCTGTAAAAGTTTTAGTTTCTTACTCAAATTTTAAGAGGGTGCTCAATGACCCCTCCACTTAACGTTAGCCGTAGCACAGAAATTGCCACAAATTTAGAAACATTTATTTTCCCCAGCTGTTTTTTTTTTTTTTCTTGTAAATAATTATTTTATTGCAATGTATTTGCATATTACTCGTGTATATTATAATATGTTTCATTGTTTTTTTTAGTTCAATGTATTTTTTAACGCCCCTCCCCATACTTATGAAGTTTCGGGGGGGGGGGGGGTTGAGCAGCCCTCTTTCAGTTGAAATAGGAAGCTAAAATTCTTCCAGTATATTGTTATCCATGAGTCTAAAGTAGTGAGGGGTGTCCTGTTATCTAGGAGAAACTTTTTTTTTACATGTATTTTTGAACCACCCTAGGGGCCCGCCTTAGCTGGGTCATTTCAGCCAAGTCAGAAACATTTGGGAACTACTAGAGGTCCGGCAATTGAGCTTCGAGTCCACGTAGTATGAATTTTATAAGGTTTATGGGGGGAGAATCCCAGGCTACCACAGTGACAAAAAGCTCACCACGGCTCTCGGCGGACCTGAGCCCCTCTATGCCAAACACTTTTTTGGAGGGGCACTCTGTAATCAAATCTTGCAATTCTAATCATTGGCTAAAACAATTTCAGTGATTTGTGTGGACACCTTAAAAGGGAAACCCTAGGCCACGGCCTAGTTGGCCTATTCAGTAATCAGGCCCTGAGTATATGAATGTTTAGGTTAAAAAATGCTAAACTGAAACATTTAAACTGCCTTTTAAACTTGATGAGCGTAAGTTACAGATGATAAGCGCTGTTTTTATCATTTTTACGCTAACTGTAAACATTCTCTATCGTATATCAAGTTCATGGTTATGTAAGAAACTTGCAATAGGTTGCGTATTTTAGATATAATGGCTGCAAAAAAACTAGTAATAAAATAATAATGTCGATTAAAAGTGTGTAGGCTCCCTTTAAGGTTGGCTTTTCTTCGATGACAGCCTCAATGCAGTTAAACATGAATTAGGGCAAAACTTCCTGCCTAAGTAAAATACTAGTTGCTCCCTGTAAGGTTGGCTTTTCCTCGCTGACAGTCTCAATGCAGTGAAACGTGAATTGGGGCGAAGCTTCACCTCGCAGAAATGAAATATAGTTTCAAGTATAAAGGTCAGGGCAGGGGACTTTTTTCCCTGAACAGAGTTGATTGAAGCATAGAAGTTAAATGTTAATTTAATGTTAGTACTTGGGATAAGAGTTTTTAATTCTCTGTATACTTTCAGTGTGCGAAGAATTAACCTAGAAAATCATCGAAAATAGTGAAGAGTTTTTTACTGCGGAATTGAATTTGTTTTACATTTGCACTTTACATCTCGTGAGTACAATGGATCAAATATGCGTTTCACCAAGTTTGCATATTTGCCGAAATAGTCCACATTTGCTACATTATTATGGATTTTTAAAAGATTTTATTTTGGATTGATTTCATCCCTTTTTGTTTTTGTAATTTTATAATATTTTTTTCTTTTTTTCTCTCTCTCTATCTCCCCCTCTATCTTTGGTTGCAGAAAAACAGTAAAACACAACAAGCATGTTTGTTCGTGTGTATTTGTCATTGAAACACATAAGGTGTGTTTACCTTAGTCAGTTTTTAAAAATAAAATGTTGAAATTTGATCATAACGTAATGCATTGTTTCTAGGCTGCAAACATATGATTTTATAACGTAGAGTGACGTGTGACTGGAGATTGGAAAGGGGTATGTAAGTGTGAGACACTTTGTAAATAAGGGGAGGAGGGGCGTGAAAAATATTGGGAAAAAAAAGATAAAAAGCGTGATTTTGCTTTGAACAGCGGAGACTAATATTAAATGAAAGAGGAAGATGTTTAGTTTTAATAGTGCTGGAATATCGCAGTTTGGCGGTGGTACCCAACTTTATTTTGCTCGAGGGCCGCACCTTATTTTTTAATGATTTGCGCGGGACAGAACACATATAAAAGTTAAACATTTTGATTTTTTTTCCTAGCTAATATGGAAAAGTATGGAAAGGGAAACAAGGTTACAATTCAAAGACTTATTGTATCACTTAATGTAAAGTCAGTTTTTATTTTCTAGAAACCTATTTCTGAATTTGTGTCTAGGACACTTTCGTTGTTGTTGTGTTAGGTAGTTGAATGTGGTTTTCAATTCAGAACCGTAAGCGTAATAACGAGCCACATTGGTCGAATTTGTAGACCGCACATGACCCGAGGGCCGTAGGTTGGGCGCCAGTGGAATATATAAATTGAGCAACTCTTTCAAAAGGTCTGAAGGATTTTTTGAATGAGGAAAGGTATTTAACAAGTTTTTTTTTTTTTTTTTTTTTTTTTTGCGTGTGAATTAATTTTGAAAGTGATGACAGAAATAATTTTTTTTCAAAAGATTTTTTTTTTTTTTTTGAAGAATTCATTGCATTGTACTCGATAATTTTTCTAAAGAAGCTAGAACTAAGAATATCCCGGTCTATTCCGTGAGTGAATATTTGCCATCGTTTTTCATTTCTGAGAGGATTTAGAAAAAAAAAAATCTTCTCCTTGTCGAGACAGACGAACGATCACGTGCTCCAAGTTCCCGAACTACGAGTCAGATGATAAAAAAACATAATAAAAAAAAATTCCTCATAGAAACGTAATTAAGCAAGAACCCGTCGAGCAGGTTTTCTCAGAAATAAGCACTGGAGCTTGTTGCGCATCTAAAGAATATTTTTAAGAGTATTTTTTCCATCTTTTATTTTTCTTTCCCGGACGTTTCATGTTTTTTCTCGGTACAAAAGAACGCCGCTTGTACGCATTTCTTTTATGTCTCTTGAGCTTGAGCATTTGCCCTGCGATTGAAATTTCCCTCGTTTGTGCAGAGCGAATTACAATCTCTCTAAAGTCTTGGAAGATATGCGGCTCAACCACTATTAGGGAATTAGGTATGCAACAAAGAAGGGTGAGGGGGAAGAAAAAACACTTCAAAAGCCCATAGCTTCGAGCGATGCCCGCATAATAATTTATACGTCTAAGTAGAAAAAGTATCATGCAAGAATTTCTCAGTTGTACGGCCATAACAATAATTGACGAATTTAGATTTAAATATTTAATTCGATATCTCTTTCTCGCTCTCTCTCTGGCACACAAAAATAGATTATTATTTCTTTTTATGTTGTGCTTTGTTTTTTATTTTCTTCTGAGGGGTGTGGTGTATGTGTATTTTAAAAATAAAATCATATTTTCTACTCTTTATCTTTTATCTTTATCTTTTATCTGCATACATATTCCTTTTTATGAAATTTCAGTTAACTGTTCAAAAAACTATTGATACATAATATTGTTAATTATTTATAACAAATTAACTTTGTATGGACATAAACATACACATGCTTGCGATTTCCGTATCAATTATTTTCAAGATTTTTATTGAATTTTCTTTAATCAATTTTGCTTTGTTATGACTTTTTGTCATTTATACATTATTTTTAAAATTAACTCTTTATTATTATTATTATTATTATTATAGCAATTGGAACAAACTCCGTGAAATAAAATTTTTTTTTCAGATTTTGTCAACCATTCATTTTGCGTCAGGGGCTGTTCTGAATCTGGTACACTTTGAAAATTCCATATCTTTTTCCAGTTGAATTTTTTTTTTACAAGAGCTTAAAAGTAATTTATAAATTGATAGTGAACACATTTTCTATCATTAAATACTAAGCCATTTTGCAATTGATCATGTCGCTAGCTTTGGTATCATTTTGAACTATATGACGCGACGTGGTGATACAGTTAGAGTGAAGAAAAGTAGGAAAAGTTTCATACCGACTTTGCACCAATCGGAAAAGTATATAGTGACCGCCTCCCCCCCCCCTCTTCTGCCCAGGAAAAATAAAATCTAATTCAAGCGGCAACTGACTGCGATAACTGCGAAGTGCTTTTTTTTCTCTCTCTCGCCCGATGCGCATGGCGAACTGAAAATAGACCAAGTGAAAGTGTAAACAATGTAGGAAAGTTCAAACCACGAAAGCTAAAGCCGATTGCGTTGCTCTTTCCCTACAGGAATTACCTCATTTTTTGCGGCATTTTTCCCTATGGTAAAGTTAAGAGCAAAAAAAAAAAAAAAAATTCTTTCTTCATCTTTTAACAACGGAAAAGCAATTTTTAAAGATTTGTTGATGAAGTATGAAAGCTGCAAATGTGTGCTTTGCACATTGTGGCATGTCACATGATTAAGTTTAACCAACAAATAAACAAAATGACGGTTATTTTTTTTAAATTTTTTTAATTAATTAATTTATTTATTTTTGTTTAACAAAGGCAAGCGCTACGCAAGACCACTGCACCACAAAAACAGTAGAACAAAATACAAAAAGTAGGAAAAACAAAAAGAGCATTACAGGAACAATCATATCTGCAATATATGGCAGAGATATTTCAATGTAGCCAAGGGGCGCAGCGAAGGAGGAAGGGCAACCACGCTTAAATCCTTAGTTTTAAAACTTATTGATAATTCTAATATGGTATTTTATAGGCACGTCAAATTTGTTGTGTGTGTACCAGGGTTGGGTTTTTGACGTGCCGTGTCAAAAACTAGCCGAAAACTCAAAAACCTGTCGAAAACGTCAAAAACCTGTCAAATATTGTCCTTATTGTCAAATACAGTCATTATTGAAATTTTTTACTAACACATAAGTTTTCCTTTTGCTTCAAAAATGTTTTAACTATAATTTACACATCATATCAATCAAGTTAATTAAAAATTAAATTAATAAATTTAATTATAACAAATTTAAATTTTTTTCAATTACTTTATTACGCTATAAAATTGTTATGGATATTAACACTGGAAATCCTGTTTTCATAGTGGTTCTGTTTAAATTACTTAATAACTTTAACAAATAATTACAAATATTTTATCAATCTAAAAATCCTTCTGTGTCAGAATTTATGTTTTCTTTTTTTTTTCCTTTTGAGTAAAAGTGAACGCCCCAAATGTGACGGTTGATTTTTCCCATTTCTATTCAATTACGTATGGAAATTTTGATGGTATTTTTGAGTTTATCAAAATGTGATTTATATATTTTTATATTGACAGTAAAGAACTTTTCAATTTGTTAAAGTTTGACACTATTTTTAGGCGCTTTTTTTTTCTTCTTCAGAATTAATCTTATTGGCGACCCGTGTTCCTAATAAGGTTAATTCGCCTTTTTTGTCGTTAAATTGCTGATAAACATAATTTAAACCTAAAATTGCATACGGAATGAATTTTATCTTTTTTTTATGAGTCCTTTGGTGAATCAGTGTGTAAAATTGGAGCCAATCGAATCATAAAGGAGCCAGATAGTAAGCCCTGATCTTTAGGTTGGCTTTATTTGGCTCCCTTACCTTATGAATATTTTGATGTGTGTAAAATTTTAAATTTTAAAACAATTTTACGGATATCTTCTCATTTCTGTTTAGTAATTGCATACGGAATGAATTTTATCTTATTTTTTTATCAGTCCTTTGGTGAATCAGTGTGCAAAATTGAAGCCAATCGAATCATAAAGGAGCCAGATAGTAAGCCCTGATCTTTAGGTTGGCTTTATTTGGCTCCCTTACCTTATGAATATTTTGATGTGTGTAAAATTTTAAATTTTAAAACAATTTTACGGATATCTTCTCATTTCTGTTAAGTAATTTAAGCGGGTCAGTTCGCTCGTGCTGCTTTTTCGTATCTGGCAGGAGTCCCATTCATATCGTGATATAGATTTTTAATCACAATGTCGCTCTACATTATCGGCTAAAATTTCATCCTACAAGGAACTACCACAAGATTTTAAATCAAGAGTGATAAGCCTCGACTTTTTGACTTTCTCATCTTTCGGAAGCTCTTTGAAATTCTATGAACGTCGTCTAAGAACTCTCCCTCCCTCCCTCCCAAATGGATTCCAGATGTCACAAAAATCTTTTTTTTTTCTTCTCTTTCTTAATGCCCTCAGAAGAAACTATGTATCGCCAACTCTTTTATTTAAGACCATAAACATCATTAACAGCGGATAAGACACTATTTTTTTAACACCTTTTCTTTCAGTTTTGATTCGTTTTTTTCTTTCACTTGACTAGATTTTCTCCCCAGCAAGCTCTTCATCTTTATTGGGTCATACCATTTTCCCCGCCCCCTTCGAGGGGGTAAATGAAAATACCAGTGAAAAGAAAGTTCTTTTTTTGTGCGGGAAAAGGGACTTTTTTTTATTATCTTGTTGCATTTATGTGTAAGGAACAAGGAAGTTTTTTTTTTTTTAAATATTTATTTATATATAAAGGCATATGCCCCTAGTAAAAGTGGGTCAACTCATTTTTTCCCCTGCGCTAAGTTTTCCTTTCATCCCCCCTCCTCGCGTCGTTTTTTGGATGATCCGTTGCTTCGAACGTCGTTTAAAGGAAGGAGCGCTTGTAACCTATATATCGGAAATTGGGACTCATGTCTGTTTCTCACCCCCCATTTTTATCGAGGGTTTCTTTTTTTGCTTTTATTTACCTTAAGATGAAGGAAGAAAGGAAATGGTGCCGGTGTATTGGAATTTCGAAAGACGAATGAAAGTCACCGTTTTTTTTTTCCTTCTCACTTTCACTGATTTCGATCGAAATTGTTTCTTCATTGCTGGTTTGTGTAATTTAATTTAGAGCGTATGAAAGAGCCCGCATTGTTGTAGTTGTACACTTGCGGCTATAATAATGTAGACTAGACTACACCTTTCATGTTACGTTAATGGTGGACATTGGGTGGCTATCAAGATGAAAGCAGAGATTGGGGTGCATTAAATTTGTGATTTTATTTATTGCACTGGAGATGAAAGCAGAGATTGGGGTGCATTAAATTTGTGATTTTATTTATTGCACTGGAGGTTTTTGTTTCATTTAACGACCTCAAATAACTGAGGTTCAAGTTCCACCATTTTTACTTCTCTCTGTCAAGTACTGGAAGTATTGTTTTCCTGATAAATTTCCTTTTCAGATTTCTATTTAATTTTTCATTCTAATCTCTCTTCAAAAAGCTTTGACTTTTTTTTTGGACACGTCCGTTTGTCTGCAGGGTCCCATCCAATTGGTTAAACCACAAAAAGTGGTTGGTACGGGGGACCAAGGGTGCCCATGCCCCTCAAGTTCAATGGCGCAAGCCCCCCCCCCCTCTCTCCATTTTTTTTCTCAACCCTCTTTTCCTTTTTTTATTTTTAGCTCTCTTTTTTATTATATTTATTTTTTTTTAATATTTTTTATTTATTTATTTTTATTTATTTTAAATTATTATTATTATTATTTTATTAGAAAAGTTCTGACTTCTAATGCCATACACATACACGCACACACAAACTAAATAAATAAGTGAAATAAAATATAAACAGAATAAAATTAATTTAAACGAACACTTTAAGTTAAAAGTAAATCAATAAATAAATGTAAATAAATTAATTAAAAAATTAAAAAATCCCCCCCCTAAAAAAATTGATGACGCAACTTGCGGCATAGTCCTCCCCTGTAGGCACCCCTGTGGGGGACCGTGGGGTGAAAAGTGTACGTATGGACAACCAATAGAAAAATGTTTTTCTATGCATTTTGTCATGTTTCTATGGATCTTGCATAGTTAACCAACGGTTAATAGTACAAGGTTAAAATTTCATTTGTGCTGAAATTCACCTTCCGCTCGAACGTCTGTATGCAATGCACCTACTTATATATTTGTTTGTGTATTTTTCTCGCGTAACTCGAAACGGTTTGCCGTCGGTGGTTAAGATTAGCTTATAGCAGTGGTGCCCAACCTTTTTTACCCTAGCGCCGCTCCTCATATTGAAATGGTTATCGCGGGCCAGAGTACTTATAAAATTTTAAAATTGTCTTCGACAATATGGAAAAAAAACGGGAAAGAAAAGAAAATTTCGTCTCAAGAACTGTTGTTATTTTCAGTTAGTTACCGCCCTATAGCCAGGGCTAAGGCAGAAATTCATGAAATACACCACCAGCTCAGTCAATTCCAGCCGAGGACTGCAGTTTCGTGCTTATTAGCACTCATCAGCCCGGCATAGGACTAACTGGCTTTGCCTGCAATATTCGAGTTGAACCGAACCATTGTTTCGGTCACTCGTCTGGTCAGTGCTAATTCTATACTAGCTACCAGTTTGTTTGGCACTCTTGGCTTCCTTAAGAGGTTCTCCAGCTCAGTTAGTCCTATGCCGGGCTGATGAGTGCTAATAAGCACGAAACTGCAGTTCTCGGCTGGAATTGACTGAGCTGGCGGTGTATTTCATGAACTGTTGTTATTGTTATATTAGTAGATGCTTATTTTATGAAAGCGAAGTATCTGTGTCTCAGAAACCATTATTTGAGTATTTATCTCCAATTTTTTTATTTTGTGACAAATCGTGATTTTCGGTTCGTAAAGTTTAACAAACCAACGGGCCACACTGGTCAGCTTAGCGAGCCAAAGATTGGAAACCATTGGCTAAAAGGATCAGTCTAGTAAGCCAGCCATTTAGGGAGGTCAATTGCTCTCCCTGGCTTTGGGAAATTAAGTGAATTCACATGTTTATGGTCGTGGGTTTTACTTTTTTTTGGGTGGGGGGGATTTTTCAATTCGTTCATATCCTTTGCCACCCCCCTCTCCCCGGGAAAATTTGAAAGATGGACCTGCTGTCCAGCATCTAATAACGCATTTCCCTTTTTGGTTGTAATCGTATGTCTTAGTTTTATTTTTTATTTCATTTTTTGCGGCGATCAAGGATTATTTTTGATAGTTTCCCACATCAAGATGCGATTTTAAAAATTAGTCTCTGAAGTGAATGTGGTATCTTTTCATTGTAATTGAATTAATTTTGAAGAAATATTTTGTCTCAGAACCTACTGATTGTATACCGAAAGTATGTAAGCGTCTCAATGATGTTCAGTCAATGTTTTTTCCTTTTCTCCATTCGGTCGAGTCTAGTTTCACTATTCTCAGACCCTTTTTCCACTGTCGTGTTATTGGGTGTGCTATCTCGTTTTTCCTTCTTTTCGAGCCAGAGAATTCTATTTGGCCGTCTGCCAGCATCACTTGTGCAACAGATAGTACCCGTACTGACAAATCTAGTTGCTATCCTTCCCCCCCCCCTCCCGCCCTCTGTTGGAGGAAACGAACGCGTAATAGCCCTCCCCAGTCTCGCGTTTTCTTTTTATTTTATCGTTCGTTCCAACGGACAGTAGAGGTGCGCAAAAAGAGCGGGAAATAAAGTTCGAAATGCTTTATGCGGCACGGCTAAATTTTTCAAAGTGTAACTCAAGGGTGTAAGTGATTCGACATTTCCGAAAATTACGGTCTAGCAACATTTTAAAACTGCAAAAATAATATTTAAAAATAAATAAATAAAACATTTAAACTGTTTTTTTTTCCAGTGATTTCAAAGATTTTTGTATGCATATTTGAAGAGTTTTTGTTTGTTTTTTGAAGTGGGGAGGGTTGGGGGGCAAGTTTCAGTCTAAAGAAAGTTTTACCTCAGTCCACTTACACCCCCGGAGGAACTGATAAAACTCAATTTATTCCTGATCTTTTTATGTTTTCAAAATAAAATTTTAAAATATTATTTTTCTATGACTTCAGGTGTGGGGAGAAATTTTTAATGCATGTGTTTTGACTACCTAATACGAATAAAACTTTTCTGAGACATTTTCCCCCTGGGGTTTAAACTGAAAAACATATTTGGGATTAAAATCATCTCCATTTATCCATGAGGATATTAATGTACCATCTTCTCTTGTGAACAACCATATTGCAAAAAAATAATTTGTGCTGTCTTTAGATTGTATAATCACAGTATTTTGCGACGAAAATGCTTTCATGCTAGAAAAGCTTGTTTCTTCTGTGCATAGAAAATGAGCAATCTATCTACAAGGGGGAAATCGGTGATGAAAACGAAAGAGAAATCTGAGAAAAAATTATAAAAAGCTACAAAACTAAGCATTTAAATCAAAATTGTAAAAAGAAAAAAAAAAAATCGCCAAAACGTGTGTCAAACTTGAGAGAAAATAAGAATAAAAGCTTTATCGTGCTACAGGTTGTCATTTATTTAAACGGGACATTTAGCAATTAGAGGCAACTGCATATGTTTTTTTTAATTAATTTTTTTAAAGAGTCTTCTACTTTTTACATTTTGTGCTACAACATAAATGAAAACTTAAAAAAGGATTGATGCTGTATAGTGATGTGGATCGGGTAAATACCCAGCGGGTAGGTAGATATTTTTTTGGGCATTTACCCAAGGCGTGGATAAATACCCCAAAAACTGGGTATTTTACAAAAAAATGCGAAAAGTGAATGGGATTTTTTTAAAAATCTAAACATGAAATAATTGGTAAAACTAATACATACATATGTATTACACAGTTTATAATATTTTTTTTATAGAAAGACTTGATGAAATTATGAAAGAAACATGTGAACCAAAGAATCTCTTTTTTCAATGCCATAATTGGAGAAGTATAAGCAATTCAATGATGAACTTCAGGATTTCAAAATTACAATCTATGTTAGTCATATCCAAAATGAAAAAAAAAAAAAAGGAAGCATGAGGGATGTTTGAAAGAAGAAACTCATGTTAATAAAACCCAGTGTTAAATGGGGGGGGGGTATTACTTTTCAAGAATTTAAATAATATCTGAAAACTAACTGTATAAAGGAAGTCAAAAGTATCCTAAAGTATACTTTTTGAAATGAAGCAAAAACGTGTAATAAGCATTGTTTTCTTTCAAACATAATAACTTTTGAAATATATAAATTTCTTTGTGCTTAAAAATAAAAGCAAATAATACATGATGTGCTTTTTAATGTTGTATTAATTGCTTTTATAATCACTTTTATTTTAGGCTCAAATTTTCTGCTTTTTAAAATACTATTTTGGGCTCTCTTATTTTAAGACTCATTCCATCAGTAACACAGGATTTTTGAGACAGTATCAAAATTCATTCCTGCTGCAAATGCAGCTATCTTTAATTTTTCTTTCTCATTATTAGTTTTTTATCTAATTATAATAATTTTTTAAAAACATTAAACTTAAACAAATTATTTAAAAAATGGTCAGATTCTATGTTTTTAAGAAGCATGCTCTTTCAGACAAAAATACTTTTAAAATTTAGAAAACGGCCTCATTGAGGAAAAAGAAACCGTGATAACCGCTGTTTCTTATCTCTCGGTCGGCCAGGGCCATCTAATCAAATCCATTATGAGTGAAAGTCCTTTCTTGATGCAGGCGCTTGTATTTATGGGGGAAAAAAGACGGGGGGGGGGGCGAAAATGAAAAAAAAAAAAGAAAAAGAAAAAAAGTTGGGGAATTTTAGAAGAAAACTTTGTTATTCGGGGAGAAAAAAAAAATTTCAAGAGAAAAAAATATCATGGGAAGTCAATTCGTTTTATGAAAATATTAATGGGAAAATGATTTTTAAATTTGGAGGGAATTTTGACAGAAAACATCGCTTTTTGTGGAAAAGTTGGAAGGGAAGTGGGGAAATCTGGCTTTGTGCGTGTGTGTGACCATCTGGCAACACTGCAGAGGGCTGCCTGCATTTTTGTTATCCTGAAGATTTTGTTTTCCTTTTTAATGGTATACTCCAAAAAAGATCACAAAACTCCATCACTCACTCCACCTTTCACAAAATTTACTCTCCCGTATTCATAAATTATTATAACTTTTTAAAAACTTATTTATATGGGCAATTTCACGAGTAACTTACTGACATTTTCGAAGCAAAACAATACGTATTTTGTAACATTCAAAGCAAAATATGTTGTGCTGACTATCGTTTTGCCCTTCAATATTGTGTATTTTAAGCTGAATTTAATGGTATTTGAAATTTTCTAAAAACATAGTAACTGACTGATATTAAATATGTCAGTCAGTAACCAACTCCCTTCCGGAAATTTTTCGAAACTAAAATTTCAAAAAGGAAGTTAAGACTGTCTCTGGTGATATGTCAGGTCTATGAGAGCTTTGGAGGCCTTCCCCTGAATATTTTGCAAAAATTAATTCGTGAAGACGTGATTGTAGACCATCTCAGGTAGTGTAAGAGGAAAGGTTCAGGGACTTTCCTCCAGTAACTTTTCGAATCTGATATCACAAAAAAAAAAAAAAAAAATTCGTTTCTAAACATTTTGTTAACGAAATTCGATGTTGTTAGGGGAAGAGGGTCTCGGAATTTTTATGAAGTTGAAGTTCTAGAAATGCAGCTTTAGAATTCTTTTGGTGACGGGGGAAAAAAAAAAAAGGTTCGGGGACCTTCTGCCTCCCTCTTGGTTAAATCTCTTGAAGTTGTTTTAAATAAAAGTGATGGGGCAGCTCTAGTGCCCCCTCCCCGAACCCTAAGCGTGAGTAAATCAGATACGCAGTGAGAAGTGAACAAAAAATATCGATCGCTCCTTTCTTAAAAATTTTGGAATCCGTCCATGAGTCGCATAACCACTTTGCATGATGTTATGGAAAGGCTGAAGCCAGAGCAGTAGTAATGGGCATAATCAAGAACTTTTGATAATCGAGATCTCGGGAATCGAGTACTTCTCATAATCGAGCGATTAGCGATAGAGATCTTTCGAATCAAGGTCTCGAGTGATTGACTTCTCGATTATTTTGAATCGAGATCTCGGAATGTGATAATCGAGATTTCGGGATGTGATAATCGAGATCTCGGGATGTGATAATCGAGAAGTTGATGTGATAATCGAACTCGAGATGTAACAATCTAGAACTCGGGATACGATAATCGAGAACTCGGGATACAATGATCGAGAACTCGTTGTGATAATCGAAAACTCGAGTTTCGATAATCGAGAACTCGAGATCTGATAAACGAGTTCTGGAATGATCTTGAATAACCGAGTGATTCAATTATGAGAACTCGATTCTGCCCATTACTAGAGAGCAGCCTCCAATCTTCGGAGTTTCCGAAAAAGAAGACATTCCACGTGTCTGCATCGGAAGAGACAAAACGATTCATCCACCCGGCGTCAGTGACCTGTTTCCATCGGAAGTGCAGAAAGGATGGAGATAAAAGTCGGAATCGGAGGGAGCCCCGGGCTGGGATCAAGAGTGAGGCAGCCTTGACCCACTTTCCCGCTCTCTTTCGTAGAGAAGGGGAAGGGTTAAGTGTCGTTTCGTTTTTTCTCACACCATCCCGCACGTCTCCGTTCTTGCCGCTCTTTGGGTAGTTTGTCGTTTTAATTGCTTCCTAAAGAGGAAGTGATATTGTGTCCGCTCACCCTCAACGGTTCGGTGGGTGTGTTTATTGGGCAGCGAAGGGGGGGGGGGGCAGCATTTTAATTCTTTACTAGGTGGAGAAGAACAAAAGGGGTGGATGGAATGATTCATTTCCCGTTGACATTTAACAGGTTGAACCTGGCAATGGAAAATGAATGACCATTGTTTTTTCAAGCTTTTACTTAAAGGTTTACGGCCTTTTATCAACAATGGAGCCTGGAGGAGGAGAATAAAAAAAAATAAAACTTTGATTTGCTTCTAATTTAACATTTCTTTACATCTCTGACGAATAAACAAACGCAGGGATTGATTATGAATGCAATGAAACCTGTCTATAACAAGACAGTCTATAACGATATTTTCCTTGGTCCCAGCAAAATGTCAGCAAAAATAATCAAACTGTCTATTACGATAACCTGTCTATAACAAAATATTTTTAGATCCCAACAGTATCGTTGCAGACAAGTTTCACTGTATTTTGTGAACGAAAGTAATATTTGTGACATTATTCAAAAATTTATTTTTACTGTTTTTTGAGCAATCACGATTGCTTATTGCTTTCATTTGACTGTTTTTGGCGTCCTATCATTTTATTTTCCCACCGTCACCCTCCGCACCTTCACCGTCGACCGGCTCCTTACGATGCTGCTCCTATAGCAAAAGCCCCAGGTTGCATCCATGTCCTACACATTTTAATTGTAGGACATGGATGCAACCGATCCAGTTCCTACACAATTACACATGCACACACACACACAAACACACACATACACAATTACACATGCACACACACAAACACACACACCTACACACATACACCTACACACACATACACCTACACACACATACACACACAAACACACACACAGATGTATACATACAGACACCTACACATACATGCACACAAAAACATACATCACTGCAGCATTACCGTCGACCGGCTCCTCACAATGCTGCTCCTCTAACGAAAGCCATCTCCAGGTTGCGTCAATATCCTACACTTACACGCATACATACACGCACGTACAAACAAACACACACACACATACACCTACACACATACACCTACACACATACACAAACACATACACACACGCATACACACAGAAACCTACACATACACACATATGCCTACACACACATACACATTCCCACCCCTACCACAAGCACTCATACACACAACTACTCACACACTCATACCTGCACACAGACACAAACACACACGTCTACATACACACACTCGTGATTGCGAAAAACATAATTTGAATTCAAAATGTCAAAATTCAAATTATTTATTTTTTTTCTTTGAAGAGATATCTCTAGTCTGCCTTGGCTTTGGTGGGAGCACTGAACTTTTCAACTATCGGTATCGTTTACAGTTCTCGACCTCCATAGACTTCGGAAAATAGCTGCCGTATTTGACAATGCTCTGTTGATAAAGATGATTATTTTTAAATTAAATCGAAATTGTTGCCAAAGAACGCTAAAAAGTTCATTTACAACCAAAAACCAGGATTAATTTTCCAAAAACGTGAACAAAATTTCAACGAACCTCCAAGGCGCTGTAAAAATACGAATTCCTGCAAGCTATAATATCCCCCCCCCCTCCTCAATCGAATTAAAGCCGCCATATGACTCTTTTGCAACCAAAGATGCAAAATTGTTTGCAATTTATTAAAACTATGGAATACGTAAGCGTACAATGTGTTCTATTTTACAGAAAATGTGATTATTTTCATTGTTACGAGAATATAATATTTATGAGGTTATAATTATAACATTACAATATTTTAATTCTGGTTACAATGTTTTTATTATGAGAATATATTATATGTTAAATTTATGAGAATATTATATTTTAATTCTGAAAATAGTGCTATTATTATGAAAAGTATTTTATTATTATAGTTGTGAGAGTTTTAAATTATTACGAGAATTCCGATTAATATACAAAATAATTCTCTTAAACTTAATTATACGTTACAAATGCAATAACAACAAAATTATTTAGAGCACCAATTTAAAATTCAACTAGTCATTGAAATGTAACTATCACCAAAACGTATTACTTTGCAAACGTTCATTCTTGCAAAATTATTTCACTCTAGTTCCAGTTTATGGGGAAATGTATTAAAATTCATTTGTTGTTTGGGTACTTTCAGAAAAAAAAGTCTTGCTATTTTTCATGTTTGCAAAAATGAGGTCTCCATGGTGTTATGAGAATGTTCGTAAAATTATTTTGACCTGTTGACTGGAAGCTGTGTAATTAAGTTCCTGCGTGAAAATGAAAATGGAATTCAGCAGAACAAGATTTGTTTTGAGAAACAACTTATCATTTAAATTTAGGCGGAATTGTAGCAGCTTGAAGTTAAATTCTATGGTTGAATTTCGAAAGCTGGTAGTTAGGTGTTTGAAATTATAATAGTTCGGTATGTTATATTTCGATGCAATTACACATTAGAATTAATTAAAGTGCGAAAGTGTGCCACTTCTTTTTCATGAAGTTTGATTAACCTAACTTGTTATTTTCACTTTTCTATTTCGCTACTTGAACCACCTTCAACCACCACCGTTTAATTTTTGCATTCGTTCGAATTATTTATGTTTATCATTGTATACTTCTAACATGAGATAGAGGAGACAAAATTTAGTACAAACTAAAATTAACGAGAAATTGCGTTTAATCGTACTCAAGGTATTTTTAAAATTAATGTAGAGTAAAACAACTCTGTTACATGGTGCCGTCTAAAATTACAGTATATCCCCGATTTAACGATTGTCGAGAATATCGTTTAATCGAGGAGCATAGACATTCAATGCAGTCAAATCCGGACCTGTGAAATGTATCATTAAATTGAAGAAATCGTTAAATCGAATTTATATGTAAAATTGTATTCACTCGTACTCATGGTGTCAAATTTATTAAAACCATTATAAAATAGTTATTCCTTTTTAAGTTGAAATATATGCTAGTTCGTACTCAAGGTGTCACCTAATCACCTAACCGTCTAATCTTCAAAAATACAGACCTTCCGTGAGTTTTCGTGAGTTATATTAAGGGTGTGTCCTCCAATGATACGCTTTGGGGGGGGGGGGTAGTGAAAACGTGAGTTTGTAATGAGGAGGAGGGGGTAACATAAAGTATGACACATGGTGAAAAAAGGGGGGGGGGAGGGTGTCAAAAATGTTGAAAAAAAGTGATATAATCTATATATAAGGTCAGCCCATATAGCCCTGTATTGATTTCCTACTTCAAGGCCTGGGATATAAGATTACGAAGTTCAAGACCACTGGTTTGTCGTATTCATTGATGAACGTAACATCACCTCAGGAGAAGGCTGCATCCTTCCCTAAAGGAACCGAAAACCTAAACAATCCACCCTTTAACCCATCCCGAAAAGATGATTGTCTTCTGCATGGTAGTTATACACTTTCGATCTCCAGTTGTGAATCTTTTGGTAGATCGTTTTCCGAGAAGAGTTCCATCAAAACGTCCCGGAAAACCGTTTCTGCTCTTTCCCTGAATGCCGTAATAATCGTCTGAAACGCTCGAATGGCTGTCCTTGACCCCCTGACCCATGAGAGGAAAACCACATCCTTTTTTCAAAAACATTTTTGCAGCTACCTGTCCGTTAGATGACCGGAATTGGACGCATCACTGGACAAGATGTTTTCGTCTTTGTTCTTGTTTTCTTGCGAAAAACCGCGACTCAAATGAATTACGTCTGCTGAGAACGGCGGAGGTAACATTTTAATGCAATTCCAGGGAAATGTACTACAATTCGCTTAGTTTGAAACTCGATATAACGAATGTCTCGCTCCCACGAAGCTAACACACAATTATTTTTAATATGAAATGGAGAGAAGTATATTTATCGCAGGCAAGGTTGCCAACCTTGGAGGAACAATTTGAGGAGAATCGAAAATTTGCGAAAGGTCTTAACATGTACATGTGAACATATAAAAATGTGAATATGGGAAATTAAAGATGTTCATACTCAAGTATTGGCATAGTGTTTAAAGCTGTTTTATTGAATTAAAAATACGAGTAACTGTTTTTATACTAGTGCTTAAAATGATTATTAAAGTTGTAAAACAATTTTTGATAAGTAGTGGTGATTTTGAGGAGCTATTTGAAAATTTGCGAAGCAGTTCGGTATTTTGTATAAAAATCAATAAATATAACCAAAATCACTTATCAAAAAATTGTTTTACAGCTTTAATAATCATTTTAAGCGCCCTAGTATAAAAATTGTTATTCGGTATTTTTAATTCAATAAAACAGCTTTAAACACTATGTCAATATTTGAGTATGAATATCTTTAATTTCCCATATTCAAATGTTTATATACTCACATGATAAAACCTTTGGTAAAGTACATCAGTTTCAGATTCAAGAGCGCAACCAGATTTCCCCCCCCCCCCCATGAGAGCAGATGCTCGTACAAGTTCTTGAAGGGACATGTTGATGTAAAAAAAATCTGTAAAATGTCAACATTCGCCGGTGAATATCAAACTTCACAGACCAAAATTTGAACCTGTGCTGGTTTACAAAATAACTACTCAACAATAATAACAATAAAACTTGGTCTAAAAATGAAAACATGCTTTTAAGAGATGCCCCACCCCTCCTAGAAATGCGAAGAAACAAATTCTGTTTTTTTAAAGCTAAAGGCAATGAAAGAACTGAATGCTAACGAAGCTTTTGTACAAAGAAGGTTTTGTATTTAGAGTTTTTTCCCCCCATATGTGTATGTTACTTAGCCTAGCGAAACAGAATCTTACTGTTTTAAATGAAAGGCTACCGAATCGGTTTTAGGGCTGTGGTCTGAGTCAATCAAGCATTTGCTACAGATAATGAATGATAAGATGGAGTAGAGGAGCAAATATTTGCTTTTGTGATATCATCTGAAAGATGTATGATAATGAATAAGTCATTAGATGAGGGTAAGATACCGGCTCATTCCACTGTTTACTTTTTCTCTTTCGTCATTCATTACAGAGGTTCAGCCTTTCCCGAAAATTAGAAACGAACTCCGCATAAAACGGAATCTGGGCATTTCCATGGAAAACGTTAATTTTGTCCCGCTAGTGACGCCTCATATATTTCATAAAAATCAATGATTTAAAAAGGTAATGATAAAACTTTTGTTTTATTTATGAACTAGTGTTACCCGCACGGCTTTTCCCGTAATAGAGAAATTAAAAGGTCTTTTGGTTCGCCTGTATATTTACAAATAATGTATGGTGAATTCTCTCATCCATTGACTCGTACTCATGTTACGGTTCCACCGTTCCACGTTATAATAATTTCGTAATATATATATATATATATATATATATATATATATATATATATATATATATATATATATATATATATATATATCAATTTTCATAATAATCGGTCCAGGTATCAAGTGAAGCCGTGACTATACTCAAATATTGTACTCACGCGGTTTGCAAGATCAATCAATCGCTAAAAATATCAAATAGAAAAAGTTTTAAATCCCCCGGTTGCATGACAAGCCATAAAACAATAAAGAAAGAATTTATTTGTTCAAACTCAAGAAAAATGGCAACTTCTTATCAATGAGATCTTTCACGCGAATTAATTTCTGCAGTCGATCATTTTATTCGTATTTATCCAATGGATTGTGACTTAAATTGGAATAAAAAAGGAACTATCGATCGGATTTTTTTCGAACTGGTCTAAAAACATTCCCAGTACCAAAAATAACAAACGGTGAAAGTTTCAGCCAAATCTGCCGGGTAGTTTTTGAGTTCATGGATGACATACAGACAAACATTCATTTTTATATATATAGAAGATAACATTTCAAATATTAATTTCATTCAAACTGAATCCAATATCGGCATCCATATTAACAGCTAAAATAATACTGAATAATCATCACGAGCATCTTTATTCTTAAGATTTGACAACTCCAACTGTGTCCATTCATAACTTCAGTAATATGTTACCATGATTAAGACACCGCGCCATTTCTGTGCGGATAATTTATTGAGTCGTGCTCTCTTATTTTTACCTCAGATGGCATCATCGATATTTCGGCGATGTGTGTGGGCGAAGGGTGACCTAAATTCCGCTTTTAAGGTGAAACGTACAAATGCGTTTTTCCAATAGTTTACCTCTCATTCCTATGCGATTGACCAAGAAAATTCAACGTAACAGTTGATTGATTATAAATAGGCTGTTATAGATGGGGAACGGAATTCTCATGATGGGGGGTCATGGCGCAGACTACGCCAATTAGTATTTAAGGGTGGTGGCAATTTTTCTTGGCGTTTTGGGTGTCATTTCTGGTTTTTTTTGGGGGGGGGGGGCATCCCTGTGTGTGCAGGATCATTGAAAGTAGAAGTAGCGCACATAGACTTCGGTGCTCCCCCCTCGCAAGATTTATAAGTGTGCCCCCCCTACCCCGCCGTAAGATGTTTTAAGAACATTTTAACAAAGTTTTTCTTTTTCAGAGCGTGCGCCCACACACCTCTTGTGCCCCCCCCCCCACATGCCACTGAGTAGGAGTTCGGGAACTGTTGAAAGAAGTTAGTGTTGAAAAGATTGCGACTATTTAAAAAGTGTTCAAAGCATCATTAAAAAAAAAAATCTTAGAAAGAATCTTAATGCTGAAAATTGTTTAACGGGGGCAGGTAACAACTGGACCAGCATTTTGAAAATTCCAGTTCATAAGTTTTCGTAAAAAAAAAATTAAGCAATAATTTTACAACCTTTCTTATTGCTGCTGAATTAATGCCATAAGTTGACTCGACAATAAGATTATGCATTTTATATGCTGTCTGAAACTCAATAATAATTACGAACCATAAAGGGCCATTCCACCGTCTTGTGCGGGACAAAAAGACGCTTAAATTTCATTAGCATTTTGTCATGTCTCTTAATATTTCAATTAAACATGGGTAAGCAAATTTTTAATCTTTACATTTGATACAAAGATGCTCCCGACGCAGTTATATTTTCATCAAACATCTTGTTACTTAAAATTTAATTCAATTGCATGCGTCACGTGCGAGACATTCAAAGTCAACCTCTTGCTCATAAATTAGTTAATATTTTTGCTCTATTCATATATTAATGTTAAAACAAATTGTAGATTTTGAGAGCAAAGGTTCCAATGAAAAGGAAACATATCCCAGTTGCTGAGACACAATAGTTTAAACCGTTGGAAAAAAAAAAAAAAAAAAAAAAAAATATGTATTGGGCCATTTCACGAAAAATTAGTCACTTTTTCCCGCTTGTGACTGTTCATATATTTCATTTAAAAGTAATTAAAAAAAATTAATTTGAATTTTGACATCTTGAATTCAAATTATGTTTTTCGCAATCACGAGTGTGTGTATGTTGGCGTGTGTGTTTGTGTGTGGGGGGTATGTGTTTGTGTGTAGGGTTATGTGTATGTGTGTGTAGGGGGGCATATGTGTTTGTGTCTGTGTGCAGGCATGAATGTGTGGGTAGTTGTGTGTATGTGTGTGCGTATGTTTTTGTGTGTGTATGTGTGGGTGTCTGTATGTATGCGTGTGTGTATGTGTTTGTGTGTGTGTAGTTGTGTATGTATGCGCGTGTGTGTAGGACATGGATGCAACCTGGAGACGGCTTTCGCTATAGGAGCAGCACCGTGAGGAGCCCGTCGACGGTGATGGTGCGGAGGGTGGTGGTGGGAGAAATCAAAGGAACGCCAAAAACAGTCAAGTCAAAACAATAAGCAATCGTGATTGTTCAAAAAAAGTAATGACAAAATCTTCTGTTTAAGAAATCACACGTTCGTTTGTAAAGCAATAAAATTTTAATCATCACCCTTTTAAATTTTTTATTATTTTTTTAATGAAGTATATGAGGCGTCACGTACGGGACAAAGTTTCCGTTTTCCGTGGAATGGCTCTAAAATGATAAAATTGGATATTGAAAACGTTTAAAGCTTAGACAGCGGACAAAAAGGTTTTGTTTGTCTTTGCGAGGTTGGCCGACAAATTCGTTTTCACTTGGTGTGCGGCTGGCTAGCTACTTACCTATTGGACCGGTTTGCGGTTGTGCAAGGATCGTGCAATCGGGAAAAAATGAAATAAATAAAACTCGGGCCAAACAAAAGAAAGGAAATGTCTCCCCTCTCTGTCATCGACGCCGCGGTGCGTCCGTTTCGCGAACTAATGACCGATTTCCTGTACCCTCTCCGCTCTGCTGATCTCAAAGGGGTTGTGAAACGGAATGTACGGGACACTAGGTGATGGAAAGAGATTAGGTGGGAGCTGATGAGGAATTAACTGCTATTAAGCGCAAAAATAAAATATTTCTTCTGAATGCCTTAAAACATTTTTTTTTTGGTGATACAAACTACATTTTTGTATGGATCGAAAAATTAATATTATAATAATGTAGTAGCGTCACTGCGGGGGAGGGGGAGGGGCTACTGGTGGCACGAAAAGGGACTTAAGGGTTTATAAAAAATATAAATAAATTTCCCCCAAAAGATCTTAAATTATTTTTTATTTACCAAATTTCAACAAGAGTTAGAGTACAATATTTGGGGGGGGGGGGATACTTATGCGTCTGCGGCAAATTTTACGCTAAAGGCAATTGTACTTTAGATTTGTCTTAATTGAAAGTTTCTTTTCTCCACAAAACTGAAAATGAGTTATTTCTGAAATTTGCGCATACTTCATGTTTACATAAAACTTTGAAAACCGATTCAGGATCTATACAGTTCCAGGCCTGCACCGTGGAAAAATAAATACCAGTCACAGATGCAAAACCCTCACTGATTTTTAACAATAAAAACAAATATGGAACTTAGAGAAACGTTGGGAATTTTGAATTTACAAACTCCATATTTTTACAAGTTGATACCATCCTATGCCATAATCATTGAAGGTTTTCGCAGATGATATTTTTTCTAAAAAACTCTTCTATGTTCTCAGTTAACAAGCTGTTACTTATAAAGAAACTTTTCTTTCTTTCTGTTTCTTTTTCAAGAAAACATCATGGAAAGTTATCGGTTTATGTCCGAAAAGAAGTATATAAGCAACGCTTGTTCATATAATCGGATATTATTATGTCATGATATGTTATTGGCAAGGTGATTTTGTATTTATGTACGTTTTCTGTACAACATTAAATTCCCTTAAAGAAACTACTAAATTATTTTTCCTTTCACAATTTAAGATAGAATCCCCGTGCTGTAATCAGCGGTTTTCAACCTGGGCAGCGTGATCCCTATGGGGGAGTAGGAGAATTTCAAGGTGGTCGTGAAGGTATAAAAGATAAAATAGAAAATAAAATAAACTATTCAATTTTTTGGTCACATGTGATGTGAATATTAAATAACAGGGACAGCCCTCTCATTAATGTTGTGTAAGTGACTGATATGCACGTCAACCTCACCTGATCCTTGATTACTACAAATTACTTTTCTTTGTTTCTTAAATTTCATATGCTCTAGTTATAATGTGTGCAAAACAAAGTTTTGTGTAGTAATATTAATTTTTGTGCTTGAAATTATCTGGATTTTTATTTTGATTAGTTTCAGCTAATCTAGTCGGCTTCAGATTCCAACTGTATTTAATACATATGAGGGGCGTCTCGATAGGAGGCCACGGGAGGTCACTGTGACCTTCAAATTTCCTTATTCGGCAAATTTCGCCTGATGATTCAGCAAATTTGGGAACAGTATTGCAAAATTGCGGTTTATTATCATTCGGTGAAATTCGGAGTTTCATTCGGCAAATTGGAAATTTCCCTTCTCAAAAATTTAAGTTCACGGCTTCCCTGTGACCTCTTACATGTTGTCTTGTGCCAGTTAGGCTGGCAATTTGGAATACGCTGCTTCATTTTTCCAATTGTACCGTAATTTTGTGTGAAGTCCAACTTCCACATTACACACATGCCATAAGAACCCGTTTGTAGGGTAGGCAACCAACCACTCACAGCACAACACATTCGCACAAATAATGGACAAGGACAGGAGAGGCAAAGTAAATCCATGCCCGAGCTGGGATTCGAACCCGGGACCTCCCCATCGCAATCAGACTCCTTTGGCCACTAGACAAGGCGGGTGGCACCTCATACATGTATTAACCACACATGGGAGGGAGGGTAGAGGGATGACCTCATGTCAATGTTCTAAATGGAACGCAGATAATAAAAGGTTGAGAGCCCCTGCTGTATATCATCTGATTTTGCAACTCTTCATTTCTAAACGGGGGATATCTCTGCAATTACTGCGTGCTTTTATCTCAAGTAAATGACAGGATATTGGTTTTGACGGATAAATTTTTGAAACTCTATTGCTCTGTAGCCATGAACTACCTTTAACTTGTATTGACTAATCCGTTGTGGATAGATGAAGGACGAATATTTCTGCCGTATGAAGGGTGAAATTAACGGAAGAATCGTACCAGAAAGACAAGACATAAATATTCGAACCAGAAGTTGATTTCAACTAAAGCATGACCAGGGAGAAATGACGGATTGCAGGATCAACGAGAACGCGCCTCTTAGTACTCGGCACTTTCTGACTGATTCTACCTACTACAAGTAAACAAATGATGCTTCGTGGTCAAGCTTTAGTATATTTTGACTTTGCTGAAAGGGTACAATTAAGTTTAAGAATTTTCACTGTCATTGCTGCGAACCCTTTTTTTACGGAATTGAGCAAAATGATTGTTTCTTTCTGATTATTATAAGTTCATTAATTTTTACTAGTTATTTTCTTTTTTTTAAGTCATAACTCTACTGCACATCCTTTTATCATACTCAGCAGCGTAATTAGCCTGCTTTTGTTGGGGCTCTTCCACTGCGAGCGGAAAGTTGCATCAACAGAAATGTTACGTGAAATACACCGCCAGCTCAGTCATTTCCAGCCGAGGACTGCAGTTTCGTGCTTATGAGCACTCATCGGCCCGGCATAGGAAAGTGACTGAGCTGGAGATGGAAAACCTCTTAAGGAAGCCAAGAGTGCAAAACAAACTGGTAGCTAATATGGAATTAGCAGACCAGACGAGTGACCGAAGCAATGGTTCGGTTCAACTCGAAGATTGAACGCAAGGCAAGGTATTCTACTTACCGAACCATTGCTTCGGTCACTCGTCTGGTCTGCTAATTCCATATTAGCTACCAGTTTGTTTTGCACTCTTGGCTTCCTTAAGAGGTTTTCCATCTCCAGCTCAGTCACTTTCCTATGCCGGGCTGATGAGTGCTCATAAGCACGAAACTGCAGTCCTCGGCTGGAAATGACTGAGATGGCGGTGTATTTCACGTATTTTTGCTTTAGCCCTGGCTAATGGGCGGTAATTTACTGAATATAACAGAAATGTTGTCAAAGATTCCTTCGCTGCAAATTTCTAAAGCAGTATTTTTCAATTAACCAAAAACATGCCCACCCCCCTCCATATCTCATCTCCCTGTGCACGATCACAGAGCAACACATGCCCAAATACGGGCCTGTGCTTCTTGCTGATCGTGTTTTGTTCGGATGACGCGTTGCTAAGCAGCCACAACAGATACCTACCTCTTCCCATTGTGCTGCCCCTCATTAAAATAACTCATTTATGTTTCCGATGTAGTGTGTAAATACCCAGATCAGTCCGTTATTCCGTGCCCTAACGGAATAAATCAGGTTGGCGTGCGCCTTCCCCACAAATATCTTCCATTCCTGCGCGTGCCGCTGTACGTGAACGTGATTGTACAATGGCTGGCGTGTGAACGAGATGACGCCTGATGTCGTTCCGTTCGCCCCCCGTCGTGTTTGGTCGTCTGTGACTTCGTGGTTGAGTGTTGGTCCACCTTTTGACTATTAACGGGATATGTGTGTCCCAGTCCTAAAACCGAGTCATTTATGTGTGCTCGACTTTATCTGAGTGATGTTAAAATTTGAAATAAAATTTTCACCCAAGCGTCAAGCGTAAAAGACACTCCAGGGCAGGGGTGCTCACCTGAGGGGGGGGGGGGGGGGCATGGCGCAGACTACGCCATCGAAATTTTTAGTGGGTTGTTTTGAGGGGTAATTTTCTTTCTTTTGGGAGGGAGGGCTTTGTGATAGTTAGGGAGTTCGCCCTTGCTCTTAGGAGGGGGAGGGGGCACCCCTGCTCCACGGTCCCTCGCACCTGCCACGAAGGTGGTTTACCGTTTGGGGAGAGTCTTGTTGTATGCTTGTCCGTTTTGTTATGGAAAATTAACCGAGCGACCCCTGATATAGCACCCGAAGAGGTTCATTTGTGATGACCGTGACGAATTGTTTACGTAATTTGTCAAGTAACCAATCAGTTCTCTGACTTGTTAATGTAGTTGGTAACTATATTAACTAATAGGCGTACAAGCAATAGGGATCAACGATCAAGTCGACCGTTTGAACATCGATGGTCTTTGACCATCCCATTTCGAACCCGCGACGCTTCGGCCGCGTGTCTGCTGCCTAACCAATCCAGTTACGGTCTTGTTACTGTCCAACCACGGATTGCATTGGAATTTTCAAATGTCCAGATAAGACGAATCTATGTGAATAACGGGGAAAAGTAAAAATTTTATGGGCATATTCCGCTCATTCGAATGAGACTCTGCTTCTGCAAAAGCTGACATCGGTAAAAAATAATAGATTCGTCTATTTCTGGCTGTAAAACGGATGTTTGTCTTTCCATACAATCCGTGGTCAGACAGTACCTGTGCTTGTAGTCAATTGAATGCTGCTATAGGCCCGAACTCAAGTAAGTGGAATCTAAAAAAATTACTTGAACCACCCACCTGGAGAACCAATGTCTTATTCTTAGAGCTGCTGGAGTAGACGGCAAGCGCAACTCTTTTCAAGCTCAGCCAATTGGTTGGAGCTGAAAAGTCTTTGCCGCGTTTGTTAGTGTGTCATGTTCACATGATAAACTGAATGGGAATCGCGGTATACTTTGGTTTGGTGTGTTATAAAAGTTATTACTTCTTACTCTCCCCCTGTGTTTTGCAAAGCTGACAGTCGTAATTTGTCACTTCACCAATCAGTTCTCCGACTAATTACTGTAGTTGGTCACAGAGCTTGCTAAATTTGCGTCGGATCGGAACCCACGCGAGTTCAGTTCTTGCACTTCTGTTGAATTGTATGTGATTTTCCATAATTTGATCGGAGTTCAGACCATTTTCCTCATAAAAATAAGTTTTATAATTGATAAAACCTCCGTTCTCTTCTCCCGTTAGATATGAACCCTGGTTGGTGGTAATCTATTCCCGCTGGAGGATGGAATACCGTTTGATGAAAAAAGCCTACTTACTAATTTCGGGATACCTACTGAGTTTAACTTATTTTTACAGGGGGCCTTCCTGGGGGGGGGGGTCATGGCCCAGCCTATGCCATTGAAATTTTTAGGGGGGTGCGTCCTTGCTCTAAGGGGGGCACCCCTGTATTTTTTATACGGCTAGTGTGTAGAGGGGTGTTCCGAGCTTAAACTTTTGGGATAGCGAAAATTCTCAACTTCCCAAATGGAACTCCAAATTTCACCGAATGATGCTAATATTGGCAAATGGAACTCCAACTTTCACTGGATGGTGATAATTTTGCCGAATAGAACTCCATATTTCGCCGAATGATGATAGTTTTGCGAATGGAACTTCAGATTTCGCCGAATGATGATAGTTTGGCGAATGGAACTCCATATTTCGCCGAATGATGATAGTTTTGCGAATGGAACTTCAAATTTCGCCGAATGACAATAGTTTTGCCGAATAGAAATCCAAATTTCGTCGAATCATTCGACTCGAATGGTGATAGTTTTGGCGTCCATATTTTACGTCGAATTATGATAGTTATGCCAAATGGAACTCCAAATTTCGTCGAATTACGATAATTTTGCCGAATAGCGAAATTTTTGGAAGGTCACAGTGGCTTCCCGTGACCTCCCATCGGGCCGCACCTGTGTGGTCCTTGTCTTTTAACAATTTTCAGTACTTAATTTTGCTATCACGTAAATGTGCGACGATTCGTGTGTATACAGATAAAGCACAAAATGTGTGAAGGAGAATGCGAAGCTACACTTGGATATGGATATCAATAAGTCCATTCGAAATTCGCTGCGCAACGGAGCCTAATTGTGCTGTTGGGAAATCTTATCCTTCACCTCCTTTCTGTGCTGCTACTCGAGTTGGGCAATTGGGCTCTCATCTCATCGGATAATTAAACGCCGAAGAGAGAAAACTTTCTGAAACAAATATCGTTAATAATCGCTTTTTTTTTCTGTTTTTTTTTGTTTGTGTGCCTCTTAATCGCGTCATCCAAGGCCGGCAGCTTAATCTCTCGGAGTGTTTATATGATTTATTGTCAAGTGCCGCTAACCCACTTTCGAGGCACTGTGTCTGGGTCAGGAATCTAGGTCAGTGAGAGTGCTGCCAACGGTGAAAGTGGAAAGTTGGTGCTTCCTTTCGCTCACAAGATGGAGCTCGGAAACGAGCGCCCCCTTCAGCATTTCGTTCGAACGTCCGCATAGATTATTGAAAGATTATTTTATTTTGTTGAACACATATATGTATGCACAGTCGAATCCCGCTTCAGCTTCAACCCGTTAACTATGCAGTAGAATCTCTCTTAACCGCATATTTTTCTTAAACTGTCGTCGTTGTGAAAAAATATTGAATTCTTGGAAATTCAATATTATTTTACAACGATAGAGAGAAAACAAAAACAATTGCAGTTTCCCTCCTTTGATATTTTTTTAACCTTATCCCCTTTGGTTCATACAAACATTTTGTTGCACATTTGAAAATTATTCCTTTCGAATAATTTATATACTTCATTTCTCTTCCTTTAAATATGCATAGTATTCCACTATTATCTATATCTATTGCATATAGCAGGGGATCCCCTTAACTTTTCCGATTCGCGGCACCCTTTGAAGAGTACCTTTGTGGTACCCTAGGGTGCCGCGCTACCCTCTTAGAGAATCCTTGACACACAGTATTTGTGTATGTTTTTTGAACGTGTCCAATTTTTTAATAATTTTTCACTTCTCTCGATAAACCGGACTTTTTTAATACTGTCTTACGTTAGGTCGCAATTCGAACTGCTATTAGATTGTACTGTATATTTATGAGACTGTATCTCACATATGCAGGGTAAAATGAACCCACTCAAACGTAGAACCCCTATAACTGGATAACCAAACGTGACCCCCTATAACTATAGGGGCCTTACTAAAACGAGGTGTTAGTTTCTGTGTCTTACTGATATTAAAATTCAAGCAGTCAGTCTTCCTTCTTTTCTGTCACTTTTTGAGATTTACCAACGTCGCAAAATTCGCGAAAATAAGTGCTTTTATAGTGGTTAATCACAATCCATAAGCACAACCACATTTTCTTGGGGGAGGGGGGAATTGTATCCACCATCTCTAGTGAAAACAAGGGTTCTGAGGAGGTGTAATGGGGGATTAACGCTGACCTCAATGAAAGTGTTTTACTGTGGAGACAACTAGTAGTGGAACGTGGGCAAAGTGAAATAGCGAGGCAAAATGATATGGTGAAATATTTGCATGGCTTTTAGCGCCACCTATATGGTAATATTTTATCTATGTCTTACCACATGTAGTCTATTATAGTCGGGAAAAAAATGCCGTCGAAGCATTTGATAATACAGGCAATTTAAGAAAAATGTTAGTCATATTATACTGTAATATTTTGTTATAAGTCAAAAATTATTTTTGTTACTGAAAAATGATAAAGTTCTTGTTATAAACATTTTAATATCAATTGAGACTTCCTAATATTCGGTACAGTACTAACTTAGTTAATATTAAGCTTATTTGTCTTTTAAATTATTTGTACAATTAGTAAAGTACATAGGGGAAAAGTAAAATATTTAATTTCGTTTACACACTCAATCATTTACTAAATTACTTACGTTTTCATTTATTAATTAATTCAGTTTACATTCCTTCATTTAGCAATTTCGTTATTTATTCATTCAATGATTTATTTTCTTATTCATTCATTCTTTTACTCTCTCATTTATTCCTTTTTCATTAATTAATTAATTCATTTATCTAACCATTCATTTATTGTTTCATTATCTTTTCATTTATTTATTCAATTCAATTTAAGTTCTAGACTAATACAATCAAGACTCTTAACATTTTCCCCCCTAAACCGTAGCACTCCTTGGTTGCGTTCGACGAAACTCACCGGTCGACTGGTAAGTAACTGGTAACTAACCGAAGCGTTCTATGATCAACCGGTTACCACAGCGGTTACCATTCTAAGCAGTTGATTGGTTGATTGGAGCACGTGATCATAAGCTGTCACGTGATTAACTAACCGGTCGCTCTCGGTCGAGCTCGTCGAACGCAACCTTCGTGGAACCCTAGGGTCTCGCGGAATTTGGGGGAGAAACGCTACGTTAAGATTTTGGCCTCGACAAATGAAGAAGGTGAGCACTTTTGCACAGTAGAACAGGAATCAATTTGCATGGAAGCTCACCAAAGCTCAGCTCCAGCACTTCTAATCAATATCTCGTGAATTTGTTCATTTTAGAATGAATTCTGGCTATTTTAGCATTAAAATATGTTTTTAAGGTTATAGAGCTTCGGCACTTTTTTTAAAAATTAAATCCTGGAGAAGAAATAGACTCCAGATCACCAATGTCTCTGTCCTATACTAGCAACGAGCAGGGCCTGATCAAGAGTCAAGGTGATGCCCAAATCCTGGAAAATTTGGTTCCTTCTCACGAGAGCACCCGCGCATTTTCAGAGTCATAGTTTCCAAAAAATAAATTTTCCCTATTTTACTGCCCCAAAAATTATAGTCGTCCACGGACCTGCTGGACAAGGCAGGCCCCTAGTCAGTTTGGTCATCGGGCCACGCTCCCCTCACAAAATTTGTTATATTTACATTACTTTGGCTCCTAGCTGCGCCCCCCCTCCAAAGCAGTGATGTTCTCACCAATTTTTCTGAGGTTATACTCCCAATAATCCATTATGCACATGCGATCATGTACATAATATGTCTAAAAATGTTTGAGAGTATACGGCGCATGTGGAGTATTATACCCTATGGCAGGGCTGTCCAACTGGCGGCCCGCGGGCCGCATGTGGCCCTCTAACACATATCGTGAGGCCCGCCAACTTCTTATTCAGCATATTTCCCCTAGTAAAGAAGGCGGATCGGCCTTAGTTTTCCCATTAAAATGTAAGCAAAATGTTTTATAATCCTTCTGTTTTATTGTTTTATAATTAAGAATTCAACTATAATTTGTTATGGTATAAGAGGTAAGAGGTTATTGTTCAACTTTTTCAAACTGCGGCCCGCCAGGTGATCAGTAACCGAAATTCCGGCCCGTGGGCTCTTTGCAGTTGGACAACCCTGCCCTATGGGAACACCCCCATATACCCAAAGGCCCCCCAGTTTCCGAATATGTTCCCCCAGTTCCTGACATGTCCTCTCGTCGGGCCTGCTTCTGGCCCGCGTGTTGATCCGGCCCTGGCTACGGGCCCGATTCGCTGTTCTCCAGTAACCTACATCCGATAAATATTTAAATTTTACAATTTGTTGGTAGTAACAACACGTTTCTTCCCCCTTGGTTTGTAAAGTGCGGCATGTAAAAATGGCTGTCGATGGCGAAAGTGAAATCGGAACGACAACAAAAGCAACAACAAGGCTCGGACGATCCACAACGCTTGTCAAGTGGGTCACAGTGGTGAAAGAGAGAAAGTTTCGGAAAAGAACGCGCGTTTTTTGTTTTTGTTTCTTCTCTCTCTCTCCTTGCGATCGAAAGTGAAAAGCAGGAAAAGGATAAAAGATGAATAAAGAAGAACAAAGGAGGAAATAAAGCTTTTTTCGTGTCATTCTTTTGCCGAGAAATAGCCTTCCTTCTTATTATAACTGCCTGCATCCGATTGTATTGTGCGGGGCCGACGTTAACCTACTTTCGCGGGGCTATCATCTCGACCTTGGGCCCTTTTTCGGGCGCACGGCTGGACGCACACGAGGTGGACACGCGCGCACTGCCTCGTGCACTTCGGGGATCTGCATGTCCATAGAAATGCCGGGAATGCGAATTCCCAAGTCGAACCCATGACTTGATTAATTTACTGCGCATTAATTCTTTGTGTTTCGTTACAATATTGTAATAATTTTGGAAAAAGTATGTAGAGAAAAAAAATCTCTTTCTACAATGTATCTCCTACCCTAAATCGCTATTGGTGAAAATGAATACCGTAGTTTGGCATAAAAGAAATAAAAATATTAAGACTTTGAAATGGAAATCCTTTTTAAAAACTTGCATCAACTTTTTGTTTTACGTTCTGCAATATTTCACTTTTACGTCTGGGAAAGGAACCAAGGGACCGGCCGAAAAGAACGTATCAGAAAGACCTATGAATTGAATTCGATTTGGTTTTGGATCAAAATAAGTTTATAGGTAAATAAATAACTAAAAAATAGCAACTTCACTTTGACGAATTCATTTTGCAAATTAAAAGCTATGTTAACAAAACTAACCAGTTCACTAAAAAAAAAAAAAACGAAATACCGTTATTTTTTTAGCTTTCCCAACCAAGATTTTGGCTCGTCATTATAGTTATAGATCGTCAGTTTATGTTTGACACCTACCATTTCTTCCTTTTTCGAAATAATAGTGTTTGTATATGATGAAAAAGTGTACGTCTTAGAAAACCTTGAGGTGCAAAATCATTTATTTTGAAGTTATAATATTCTGACTTTTTAACTTGAATCTTCGAAGAACTTCTGCTCGTATTTATGCCTACTGACGATTGCGAGTGCACTCACACACACACACACACACACACACACACACACACACACACACACACACACACACACACACACACACACACACACACACACATAATATATACAAATGTGTTGGATACATATTTTTCAAGTAAAATTCCAATCATTTCAAGTTCAGCTAAATGTTTGCATTCAAAATATGACTAACTCTTCGCAGCAAGCCGCAAAACTTGCAAATGACACAAAGAAAAGTCTTTTCTCCTCCGAAGTGAATAAATTACGTCTGCTTTTTTTGCCACCTATGTTGAGAGATGACAAAAATATCATATTACGGGAAGTAGTAGCAATTTGAAAGTGAGTCACTTATTCACCATTCAGTTTTCTTCTAACTCTGCCACTTTTATATGAGCATTGAGAGAATAATTACAGCTCAATGTAATTAATTTTACGTTCTTTGAGATGATATTTTTATACGTCAAAAGATTTTATTGCTGTTTTCCTGAAAGGAAAAATATGAAACCCTACTTGTGTTTATTGTTGTCAGTCTGATAATAATTTTGCTTGTACGAAACAATTCGGTTTTTCCCTATTTTTCGCCGACCTTTAAAATTTCCTCCCCTCTAAAATATATCAAAATGAAAGTTTGAAACTGTAAAACAGGAATCAAAAAACGAAAAAAAAAGAAAGAAAAGAAAAGAAAAAGCGAATGCATACTATGTTTTTATTGTTATTCTACCTGACAAAAACTTTGCTTGTACGAAACTGTTCGGTTTACCCCACTTTTCACCGACATTGAAATCCCTCCTCCCCTCTTATATGTATCAAAAGGAAAGGTTGAATCTGAAAAACGGGAGGGGGGGGGGATTTTAAATGTCAGAGAAAAGTAGAGGACACCAATTTTTCTTCTCGTATTCTTGTTCTAAGTCCACAATGAACATTAATATGAAGATAATGTCAGTCCAGAAAATTCAGTTCTGCACTCAGTCAATTTTTAATCAGTTTTAACAGAGCTAGTCACGGTTTCGGTTTTGTTTTGAAAATGACAAATCTTGATAATAAAGAACACTACGAGGAAAAGTAAAAATTACTATTCAAACTCAAAATTTTGACCTTCTCGTGTTCTTTGGAAATATGTTAAATAGTTTTGTTTCTTGTGTTGGCAACTCGCATAAGCAAACGATTTCGTATAAACAATAAGACTTGCGTATGCTGCAGCCAAATAGACTTTGAGATGCAGACAGAAGTTTTTATTTTTCTTCCTTTGATTGAATTTCCCAGATTAGATATTCCTTGGAAACGGAAATTTAAAACATTCCTCAGTCATAACGCTTCCAATATAAGGCCTTGAATCAGGCTTAGCCTCTTATTCTGCGCCAGAACATATTTTTTTAAAGCTTTCTCGAAGTGCTATGCAGGGTTCCTTATTAAAAAAAAATAAAAAAAAAAACTTTCTCTATCTTAATACCAGCATCATAATCGTTGTCAACCGTTATCAATCCGTTGTAAGATGAAGGCCTTCCCCAAATGCTTCCAATATGTCCTATTTTCTGCATTTTTCTATTTTGCTCTAACAACACCGTAATCTCTTCCTCTGTCTTGTATTATCTCTACATAGTATAAAATGAAGTCTCCAAAAAGCGTCTGTGTGTTTGAACTCGCAAAACTCGAGAACTACCCGGCCGATTTTGCTGAAATTTTCACAGTTTGTCCCTTTAAGTCCTGAGAAGATTTGCAGACAAGTTCGAAAAAAAAATTCGATAAATAGTTCTTTTTTTATTCGAATTTAGGCCCAATTTTCACATAAATTCCCGAATATGGGGGTGAAAAATTGCTCGCAAATAGTAATATTATATATCGTTGGAAAGAGAAGAATTTTCCGCGTTCTACGCAATTTGTTTAAATGCTCGAACCTAATTGCGGCGGGAGTTTTTTACTTTTTTAGCTCGAATTTTTTTAGGCTCAGCTGAAATTTAGACACTACTTTCCTCATTAAATAAATCATTAAAAAGTGAAGGAATTGTCCCACAGCTTTCTTTTTGACGCCATTCGAAAAAGCGACCTTTTTTACTCCAGATCTAACTCGACCTATGGTCGGAAAAATAAGTTTTTATCTCGAAAGGAAAAAAAGTTACAAGCCTTTTTAAATCAAGTTTAAGAAATCTCGATTCCGTTCAAATTGTGAACCATTTTCTTTCGCATTTTAATTCCTTAAGCTTTGTTTTATTTTGTGTTTCCATGGTTACGTATTTTAAATCCATCTTTCTGGATTTAATTTCTTAAAAGTATTTTAATATCTGTCGTCATTCTTTGGAAGGGAAATCATGATGTTTTTTTAAATTTATTTGTTTTTTACGTCTGATTGTTGAATATACGTCACTTGACACAATTTTTATTTTCAAGGTGGGCCAGGCAAAGCCGGGTAACGCAGCTAGTCTCTAATATATTTAAAAAGCATATCGCTCATTTGGAAAAAGAGTACCACAATACGAAATTTTTAATTTTCTTATTTTTTTCACTAAAGGCCTTCAAAGGACCTTATCTTTTTTGGAAAGCAATGACAGATTTTTTGTTCGAATGTAACCACTGCAGAGCAGAGCTATGCAAATTGCCTGAAGAGTTCAACTTCAAACGCTTCCCCCTGTAAAATTTCATTTCTTCGTATTGTGGAACTCTTCTTCCAAATGAGCGATATGTATATGTTGCATGGAGTTTACCGTAAAAGACCGAAATTGGAGAATGTTGACTTTCACCGGTGATGCCCCAGAATTATTCGATCTTTGAAGAGGATTTTCGCCTCTTCTTCTTTGTCACATTTTCCATAAATCAAATTTTGGAGAGGGAGAGAACTGATGAGACCAGATTCACAACACACACAAACTAATTTATTTTTCTATTCACAATATACGTGATGGACCGCCAATTTGCCCTTTTTCCCGAATAGCGGTCAAGAGATATGCCATAAATTTATCCCGCTATTCGGTCAGGAGGTTTTTTTGCAGTCATGCCTTCATGACTGTCTATAGCCATATAACCCAGGCGCTCTCATGCAGCTGCGCAGTAGGCATTCGCGGAAAGCCCCATTACGCAATTATGGAGATCCCAAGTTATTAATCTTGGGATCCCTGTCAATTGTTACGCAATGTAACCGCGTGGAGCATATAATTTCTTACAGTGTTTCGCCGATGTCTTTGGTAAATGAATGCTGATATTCACCGGGTTTTGTCGGCATTTTCCAGACTTTGGATTTTAACAGTAACATATATTTTTGTGTAATAATACATGTATCTGCTGGGATGCCCGTCTCCCACGAGCGACGGAGATTCCCCGAAAAGAATAAGACCCACTTTAAACACCCTCTAAAAATTCCAGAGGTGCAATTTGCTCCATGACTCCTCCAGCCCCTCTGTTATCTGTGTGGAGCCATACAGGGGCGCAACCAGAAAATATTTTTAGGGGGGGGGGCACAATTTTTTTTTCACAACACTCTATCAACGTTCTCTCTCTCTCGCTCTCTTTTTACATCAATATATATTTATTATTATTATTAATATTATTTAGTAAAATTCCTTAAAATTGTACAAGTTTTGCAATTTATTCAAAAACTGTTGCAAAAAACATTAATTGTTCTTATTCCAGAATTCAAATCACGTTAAGAATAAACTTTAAAGTACTTGAAACAACAGTATGGCGGCAAATTAATAAATGGAAATCAATGCTTGTTATTACTTCGTTTACTTATATTAATGAAATAAATCAAAAGGCACAGGAATTTTTATCACCAAAAGCTCTAAACTATTCATATTTTTAAGTTCGTTCAAGGAAAGAAAAAAAAAGGAACACAGGTTAAAATGGCATGAAATCACTTAAAAGTACAACAAAATAGTCAATAAAGTCACTTACACTTGATTTGTCCTAAATATCCACATTGCATGTGTACACTTTATAAGATTGTCTTATTGTCTACAATCCCTGCTTACTTCGGAACCACTTCGTTTTCTCAAAGTGCGTTCATCTTCGTTCGAATAAAAAAAAAGAGTATATTTGAAAATTGTTCGAATTAGCGTTCTGGGGGGGGGGGCACGGGCCCTGTGTGCCCACCCCCTGTTTGCGCCCTTGGAGCCATATACAGTTAAGGCAAAAATAGCAAATCGCATCACATGAAAGCGGATCGAAAATACCTTCATCAACTGTGGGCATGATGAAGGCAATTTTATGTGCATGACTTTTCGCGAAAGTAATAAAAGTAGTAAGAAAAGTACAAGTTTTTATGATTGCTTTGCACCAAAGTAGAGCTTTGCATACTGTAAAAGCACTTATTATCGCGAAAATGAAGGTGTCGGTAATTTTGCGAGCTGAAAATTTCGCCAACAGTACATGAACACATGACGAAGTTGAAAAATCCCAACAATCTTTATCTTTACTAATAATAAAGCTGAAAGTCTCTCTGTCTGTCAGGATCTCTGTGACGCGCATAGCGCCTAGACCGTTCGGCCTATTTTGATGAAATTTGGCACAGTTTGTAGCATGGGAGTGTGCACCTCGAAGCGATTTTTCGAAAGTTCGATGTGGTTCTTTTTCTATTCCAATTTTAAGAACAAAATGATGGACAAGTAAGTTACGAAATCATCATAACATGGAACCGTAACATGGGCACAAGCCAATTGGCGAGAAATTCACCGTACATTATTTGTAAATATACAAGCGAACCAGAAGACCTTTTAATTTTTCTACTTCGGGCAAAGCCGTGCGAGTACCACCAGTATCTGAGTAAAAAATATTTTGTGAAGCTTAATATCTCGCGATTGCGAAGAACTAGCGAAAACAACTACTTTTGAAGTAGTTGCTCATTCAAGTTCTAAATTTGAAAAGTGCTCATTGAATCGACCATAAGTAGCTAAAACCGGTTTGAAACTAAATCGTTAAACTGTTGAAGGTTCATGTGTTTTTTTTTTCCCCTTTTTGGCACGGCGCTAACTATTCCCCCAAGTTCTGCAACATAATTTTATTAGTTTCCAGAGGCTAAGTTTGGAGGTTTGAGAGTAGCGAAAGCTAAATTGATTAGCCATTCCACTTGGCCCACTCTCTCTCTCTCTCTGCCAGTGGGTCAAGCCTTGCGTCATGGTCCCACAAACCCGGCGTCCAGTGGGTCAGTGTGTCACTGTCGTACCGGGCCCGAGTGGGGCACAGGCTCAAGGTCAAATGAAAGCGAAAACACACAAAACACACACGAGAGCGCGATTTTACGTTCTGTGAGAGAGAGTTAAAAGAGCGCGAGAATTTTTCTTTTCACTTTTGTGAGGAGGAGGGGGGAGGGGGGGGGGCTGTGAATTTTTCGCGAGGTGTGTGTTTCGGAGAGAGAGAGCGAGAGGAAATTGGGTCACCTATTTAGCTGTGGGAATGGATGACTGATGCTGGCTGGCAGTAGAGGTATAAACGGTAGCGGAGGGCGCATGCGCAGTCCCTACTCACCTTGAGCTGGAATCCCGATCGGGAGAATAAACACGATCTATCTGGGAATCAAAAATGGCGGACGTTCCTTTATTTATTTATTTTTATTCATACATATGTACAGTAGTACCTCCTTTAAGGACCACCTTTATCTAAGGGACATTTTATCTGGTCCCCGTCCCTTTACATTTGGACCTCCATCTACGCCTCTGAATAAAAGACAGTAACAGCGAAAACTTAAAAAAAAAAAAAAATAATAATAATAATAATAATAATAATAATGTGTGAATGCGTACAAAGTATTTAGTTTACTGGAATTTACGAATCTAGAATTCAACGGGGGCGAGTTTGAGATTGACGAGTGCTAATATGATTCACTAGTGGTACCCGCACGGCTTTGCCCGTAATAGAAAAATTAAAAGGTCTTTTGGTTCGCCTGTATATTTACAAATAATGTATGGTGAATTTTCTCGCCAATTGGCTTGTACCCATGTTACGGTTCCACGTTATGATAATTTCGTAATTTACTCGTCTATCTTATGATAGTTTTGTTCTTAAAATTGGAATAGAAAAAGAACCACATCGAATTTTCGAAAAATCGCTTCGAGGTACACATCCCCATGCTACAAACCAACTTTGTGCCAAATTTCATGAAAATCGGCTGAACGGTCTAGGCGCTATGCGCGTCACAGACATCCTACAGACATCCAGACATCCTCCGGACAGAGAGACTTTCAACTTTATTATTAGTAAAGAAGATTATAAAATTCTTGCTAAAATTTACATGCATGTTTTCCCCCCTCAACAGTTGTAGGCTAATGTCATGTAGGCTAATGGCCGATGGATAGTTAACTGTCCATGAATAGCTTGTGTAGAAATTTTGAAATGTGAACAGACTGAAATTTATACGGTATTTAATTTTAAATTGCATGTAATTTAGCAAGTTTATATAAGGAATTATTTCAAAATTATTTATCTGTGTTCCAAAAATATACCGTTGCCAAATCTTTTTATTAAGTTTTAATTACGAAAAGAATAAATTTTGAAATATGAATAATTTTGAATTTCATACAGAATACATGAATCATTTTTAGCATTCTATGTTAAATGTTAATAGTTTATATTTATTACGAATATATACTGATTTAATACATTGCATACATCAACTCAGATACTTCCACTGTATATGCAATATATTATTCACTACATTGTTTTTTTGAGCAATCACGATTGCTTATTGCTTTCATTTGACTGTTTTTGACGTTCCTTTGATTTTTCCCACCGCCACCCTCCGCACCATCACCGTCGACGGGCTCCTCACGATGCTGCACCTCTAGCGAAAACCCTCTCTAGGTTTCGTCAATATCCTACACTTACACGCATACATATACGCACCTACACACATATACATATATACACCTACACACACATGCATACACCTACACTCATACACAAACATATACACACACAAACACACACACACCTACACACTCACATACACACAACTACCTACACACTCATGCCCGCACACAGACACAAACACATATGCCTACACACACATACACATACCCCCACGCACACACCTACACACAACTACCCACACACTCATGCCTGCACACAGACATAAACACACATGCCTACACACACAAACACACACGCCTACATACACACACTCGTGATTGCGAAAAACATAATTTGAATTCAAGATGACAAAATTCAAATTATTATTATTATTTTTTTTTTTTTTTTGCCCAGGATTAATGTCCAGGAAGTATTTTAAAAATTGAAACAGTGGTGATCATGATATAAGAGCGTGTTTACCACATGACTCTTCCGGAATTGAAATTAACTGTGGTCCTCTACTCCGGTACCACAAAAGCATCCATCGGACCAGCAGATTATAAATTTTAATGGTCTGTATGACCAGTAAAGCTTTAATCCTATTTTGTTTTCTATAAATTTAAGCATAGCCATTTTTTGAAACTAAAAGGAAAGTTTGCACCTTCATTTGCAATGTTTAGGTTTTCTTTAAAGAAAAGATGGTTGTAAAATTTCTACAGCATTATGACATATTGTTTCTGCCTCCCGATCGCCTTCCGCCCCAAACAACAACAACACAGATAACATTTTGTTGGCTGAATTTCTTGACCAGTATCTCAGTGACGTTGGAAGACATTTTTGATGGGGAAGTCATAAGATGTTTTTCGAAATTGAAGACCAAAAGGCGCAATTTACGGTCCTTGCAAGTGTGTTCATACATACAGCTTAGTTGCTTCAAAGGAGAAGGGGGTGGGGGATTGACCCCTATTCCCCCAGGCTACGCAAACGGACCAGTATTTGTGAACAGAAATATGTCTGTGATTTCCTTCTCTTCCCCAGTCGCTCTATTGAAAACTATTGATTCACGTCATTTGTCATGTTAATTTTATTTCTCATATTGAATCTTTTTTTTTTTTTTTCCGTTATTTAAAGCCAAGACACGAGGATGGTCCACTAAAAGTGTCTACGGACCAGTTAAACTTTGTAGTTACAGTTTTATTGGACCAGTGAATTATTCTTATAAATTCCTACCCCTGCTCTCGACCCCCACATTTTGGTGCCCCGTAATGATTTTTTTCCATCACTCATTGAAGTGATTTTTCGCTGGTGAATATGTAATATTTATATTTATTAAATACTCTTACTAGCTTGCGACGCCAGTATTTACTTTCGGGTAGAGATGAAGGGATGAAGGGGGGGGGGGCGTCATAACAGTTCTTGCGTGTACATGACCGACCGTCATTGGATTTGCAAGTAGCAACATATCAAAATATGTCAATATGTAATATACATATATTTCGATATTTTTCTTATTCAGTCCGCCCCCATAAGTGACTTCAGCTCATTGACTTCACACCCCCTCCCTCTTTTGAGCTGCTTATTCTACTTAAAGAATAATATTTTCCATTCGTTGTAAAAGATTATTTTGTGCAAGCAAGAATCTAAAAGTTTAATTGAAAGCAAAAAAAAAAAACTGGTTGATTAGTTGATATAAATCAATTTCAATGTTTTCGTACAGAATGTATTGTGTGCATAATGTCAATGAAATTCATACTGTAAGAATTAAAAAAAAAATTAAACTAATTTCTTTTGAAGAAACTATGGGAGATAAAGATTATTCTAGAACGCTAAAGTGTCCTTACTTAGATAGTGTGATCCACCCCTGCCTGTGAAAAATGTTTTGTGTCTTGAGCGTGAAAACTTTCTTTCCCTCTTTCCAGAACAAATGAACCGTGTCTCTCTAAACTGCGAGCAAGACACGGCCAGCGGGCCGCATGAAGGCTACGAACCGTGCGGCTCGCGAGGTAAGACACCTTTTCTTTTGCCTTGGCCTAACCCCTAACCTGCTAACGTCGCTTTCTTTGTGGGGTGACGGGTTGCTTGTAATAATATCGGGTAGATATGGGTGTCGTACCGGTTGCGACGACTACAAAACCTTTGTCACCGTCTTTCAACGCAATTCATTAGCTCTACGAGATTTCAATACACTGTTAAAAAAAAATCCTGAATTTTGACGGTAAAAGTTTCTGGCATCCAGTAAATTTTACAGTAAAATCCTATTTCACTGGAAATACTTTACGGTAGAATAAACAAAAGTTAAAAAAACGCAAAATGCAGCATCAGGTTCGAACTCGGGACCTTCGCATTTGCAAGTCATTTGGCTGACCACCATACCAGTAGGGACGCATGGAGTGAGGGGTATTACGGTGTTATCTGATTTGCACTGTAAATCACATGGTGTATCAACTACCACTGCAATTTTTTTTGTCGGTACAATTTACTGTAATTTGTTTCTGTACTGTAAACACTCCATTTTACAGTAATATTTACCATAAAAGTTTTCTGAATTTTTAACAGTGTACCATAAGCCCTCGCGTTACAAATCGGTTACTTATTGGATGTTATTCATCGACATAAAAGGAAATGGAAAAGCTGATGCTGTGGGTGAACTGTAGGCCGTTGCCACAGCAACAGTCGTTGCTTATGTAAAACAGGCATAGTGCTCATTTTAGCATTACTTAGTTTTAAGAGAGACTCCAAGGTTCAAGAGTCAGTTGTCTTTGATATTGTTTTCATCTCCATCCTCCTCATCCCAATGTCCTATGAATGTTTTCAAGGATCAGAGTCGGCTGTCGTTAAAATCGGTTTCATCTCCATCCTCCTAGACTTGTGCTGTATGAACGTCTTCAGCGATGAAAAGTCGGCTGTTGTTAAAATTGGTTCCATCTCCATCCTCCGTTTTTGGTGTCGTAGGAATGTCTCCAAAGATTGAGTCGACTGTTATTCCCCATCCTCCTCATTAGGCGTTAGATGTTCTATGAATGTGTCCAACGATCATGAATAGACGGTCGTGAAAATTTGTTTCATCTTCCTCCTCCTCATTAGGTGTTCTATGGATCGATCATGAAATGCTGTCATGAAAATTTGTTTTATCTCCATCCTCCTCATTAGATGTTCTGTAAATGTCTCCAACGATCATGAATAGACGGCCGTGAACATTTGGTTTCATCTCCATCCTCCTCATTGGGTGCTCTATGAATGTCTCTGACGATCATGAAATGTGGTCGTGAAAATTAGTTTTATCTCCATCCTCCTCATTAAATGTTCTATGAATGTCTCCAACAATCATGAATAGGTCGTGAAAATTTGTTTCATCTCCATCCTCCTCATTGGGTGCTCTATGAATGTCTTCATCGATCATGAATAGACGGTCGTAAACATTTGGTTTCATCTCCATCCTCCTCATTGGGTGCTCTGTGAATGTCTCTGACGATCATGAAATGTGGTCGTGAAAATTTGTTTCATCTCCATCCTCCTAATTAAATGTTCTATGAATGTCTCCAACAATCATGAATAGGTCGTGAAAATGTGTTTCATCTCCATCCTCCTCATTAGGTGTTGTATGAAGGTCGCTGACGATCATGAATCACCTATGATTAAAATTCTTCTGATTTTTTTTTTTCGACTTTAATGTATTTGCTGCGTCGTCTGTCATCTTTTTAAAATTCTGGTTGAAAAAAAGAAATCGCTTGTCAAAACACCCTGCTCTTTGCTGGGGAATGCAGGAGAAAAGAACGGGTTGTCCATCCTCCAGACGGAATGTCGAGAGAGGATGACCTTGAAAGGGGAAGCCAGACACCTAGATCACGTGATCTGCGAGGAAGCAACTTGCGGAAGTCCTTGCCGAACATCGTTACTACAGTTCCGCAGTCGATAGTGCGGAGGGGGAGATTTCGAAGAAAAAAAAAGTTGGGAAACGCTGGTTCCGTCGAAGGGGGGAGTGTGTATACATCTGTTTCCCCCGCACTGCCAAAGAAAGTTTCTGAATGAAATTTTTTAGTAGCTGGGAGATGACTTCGTCAAGGGCGAGTGTCGCTTCAAAACTTACCGGAAAGAAAATGTTGAATTTGTGCTAAAAACGCAAAAAAACGGGAGGTTCAAACAAAATGAATCTTATATTTTAACTAGCGGTACCCGCACGGCTTTGCCCATAGTAGAAAATTAAAAGGACATTTGGTTCGCCTGTATATTTATGAATAATGGATGATTAATTTCTCCCCAATTTGCTACGTTAATTTACTCGCCCATGTTATGATAATTTGCTCGGCGAAATGTTCTTACAATTGGAATAGAAAAAGAACAAAATCGAATTTTCGAAAAATTGCTTCGAGGTGCTCACCCCTGTGCCACAAACTCATTTTGTGCCAAATTTGATGAAAATTGGCTGAACGGTCAAGGCACTATGCGCGTAACAGAGGTCCAGGAACACAGACTTTCAGCTTTATTATTAGTAAAGATTATGGATTTCACACCTTTCCTAATTATTATTATATTTTTTATAGAGAAAATGCAAGTTGAATTATTTAAAAATCTTTGACTCTTTTGTCCTTTTCCCTTTCCATAGACATCAAATGCAGTAAACAAGATAGTGGAACTTATTTCTTTCCTTCCTTCCAATTTCATTTTAAAAATAATCCTTGTTACGAAGCTACCGTTACGTTTACATAATCACGATGAATTAAAAAGTATACTGTGTGATGTAACATGAATAGAATATAGTTTTTCTTCACGATTGCATTCACTTTTTTTTTAATTTGAAAAGTTATACTTTTAGTTTCAAACTTACTTTATGTATCGCTCTTTAATACGTGAAATAAAAAAGTCATTGTTGTTAACACACATCTTGCAAATAAATTAACAAATATCAATGAAAATATGTAATGATTAATAACTATAAATAACATTGAATAAAAATTAATGACATTAATTTATGAAATTATATTAAACTAGCAGTACTCGCACGGCTTTGCCCGTAGTAGAAAATTAAAAGGTCATTTGGTTCACTGTATATTTACAAATAATGGATGATGAATTTCTCTCTAATATGCTACGTTCATTTGCTCGTCCATGTTATGGTAATTTACTCGTCCATGTTGTGATAATTTGCTCAACGAAATGTTCTTCAATTGGAATAGAAAAAGAACAAAATCGAATTTTCAAAAAATCGCTTCTAGGTGCACACCCCCATGCTATAAACTAATTCTGTGCTAAATTTCATGAAAATCGGCTACAGAGCTCCAGACAGATATCCTGACAGAGATCCAGATATTTAGACAAACTTTGAGCTTCATTATTAGTACAATAATAATATAATATAAAGATTAAGGAAATCTGTTGATTTGGGGAAAGTTCGAAATCAATCTTATTTTGTGTATACCATGTATAAAGATATTCCTCTGAGCCATTTCTCAAGGAAATGCAAAACGTAATGTTTATTACATTCTTACTCAATTTGAAAGATTTTTGTAATCAAAATTGGCGCATTTCTCATTGCCACATTTCATGCGTTTGAATGTTTGCGTTTTGAATAGTTTTTTTTTATCATTGTCCTCATATATCTATATAATAACCAATGATCGAGTAACGCATCTGACTTCATCAACAATGAAACTCGCACCACGACATGATAATTTGATAGTTTTTTTTTTTTTTTTGGTAATGCTTGATAAGAGGGAAATGCTTTATTTTGACAAGGCTGAACTGGATCCGCGGTAACCTAACCGTTTTACTGGTTCGATAGTCATTTAAGGGGAATGAAGAAACGAAAAAGTGGTCAACAATTAGCGCTACCTACTTGAATTAGGGTTAATCCACTGGAGTTAGGGTTTAAAATGTCAACTATCAAAAGATGAGTGCTAATAAGCACGAAACTGCAGTGCTCGGCTGGAAATGACTGAGCTGGCGATGTATTTCACGTGTATTCGTGTCTGTTCGTGTGAACAAAAAGCGATAGTTTTTTACGTTGACCTAACCTGACAAAGTTTTTCGCATTTTCGGTAGCTTTGAAGCCGAAGAAAACAGTGATCCCGTGAGAAAGAGGGGGGGGGGGAGGCAAAAGTAAGACATGTCTACGATCTTAACAGTCATGAGAATAAATATTTTGTTTATTTAATTTGCTATTCAAGAGAACAAATTCTTTGTTAATTGCTTTGCAGTTCGAACTATCACATTTTTCTTCGTGAAAAGAAGCCGCCCGAAGGGGCTGGTTTTGCAATGAAGAATTTTGTGTGGAATGTCTTTAAATCGTTCGCTCGTATCAAGCTGGTTCGATCAGGTTAGGTGTCGCAAGAACATTCTGTGTTCTTGATATCGAAAGTGTTCGAAAGAATGGATGGAAGTGTACTACCGCGTTCCAATTTGTTCATGTTTTGATTCATCAGAGATCGTCTGATTTGTGGCAGTGGGTCATCCACGCGCGGAAAAAAAGCATGGAAAGCCAAAGACGACCGTCAAACGCGACTGTTAGTCACGTGTCATTCCAATAAGTCGATTCGAAACTCTTTTTCCAATTTTTGGAAATTTGTTGTTGAAATGTCGATGCACGAAAGGAATCAGTTTGTGGTGGACATCAATTCGGATTTTGGGCCTTCCATGAAAAAATGTCTTTAAGTCCTAGGTAGTATCTGCATCAGGTAATACCTATTTCACAAAATCTTTGACTCCGGAAAAGTCCTTACATTTCTTTGGCGGTAAAAAGTTGTTGTCGAATCTAAATAGAAAATCTGAAATGAAGGTGGGAGCGCTCCGATGGTAGGTCACCGTGATCTCCCAAAAATTTCCTTATTCGGCAAAATTTGTCTGACGATTCGGCAAAATTATAATCATTTGGCGAAATTTGAAATTCCATTCGGCAAGTTTAGAGTTTCCGCCCTCCCAAAAATTTTAAATTCGGAGCGCCCCTGAATAATGAAGAGTTAAGAGAGTGAAAAGTGTTAAGTGATATTTTTAAAGAAATGGGCGAAATTTGTGTAGAGGAACACATTATATCCGACAAAATGTGCTTTTCCTTTTCACCATCCCTTCGAGAGAAAAAAAAAAAAAACTACACATTATCATATACACTTAGTAATATGTATGTACATTGCAGTAAAGTAATTATTTACAAAAAATAAAAAAAATAATTTGAATTTTGACATCTTGAATTCAAATTATGTTTTTCGCAATCACGAGTGTGTGTATGTAGGCATGTGTGTTTGTGTGTAGAGGGTATGTGTATGTGTGGGTAGGCATGTGTGTTTGTGTCTGTGTGCTGTCATTAGTGTGTGAGTAGTTGTGTGTATGAATGTGTGTGTGAGGGGTATGTGCGTGTAGGCATATGTGTCTGTGTACAGGCATGAATGTGTGGGTAGTTGTGTATATGTGTGTGTATGTATGTGTGTGTGTAGGTGTCTGTATGTATGTGTGTGTAGGTGTATGTGTGTATGTGTTTGTGTGTATATGTGTGTGCGTGCGTGCGTGTGTGTGTAGTTGTGTATGTATGCGCGTGTGTGTAGGACATGTATGCAACCTGGAGACGGCTTTCGCTATAGGAGCAGCATCGTGAGGAGCCGGTCGACGGTGATGCTGCGGAGGGTGGAGGTGGGAAAATAAAATCAAAGGACATCAAAAAACAGTCAAGTGAGAACAATAAGCAATCGTGATTGCTAAAAAAAAAAAAAAAGATACGAAACTTTTTTCCTTGATATGACAAGATTCGACTGAAAACATTGTGTCGGTTGATTTCCATTGATATCGGAACGAAATGAACAGCTGAAGCATTCGGAATTTACAATGACTATTTCCTGATATTGCCACTGCAACATCGGGTTAAAGGGAACTTTGATTGCGTAAATGTGAAACAAAGAAAAAGTATGATTTTCTGAGAATCACTTTCTGGTAAAATCAGTTACATTTTCGCGAGGCTTTAATTTTCGCGATTTTTCAGCATTCTATACGTTTACCAAGCATTCTGTACAATTCCGCAGCATTCTATGCAATAACCGAATCGAGTTTTCTGTACAGTATCGGCTTTTCGTACCAGTTACTCTCTAAAATGCCGAATTTCATACATTGCAAGTAATAAATACATTGCTATTGAAAATTCTTTCAGCTTTTTGATACAGTTTTATTTATTATTTGATTATTTATTTAATTTGTTTCTCTTTGTTCTAATTATATTTATTGTAAGATTGCGGTGTTGGTTTATTGTTGAATTTGCTTTTATTGATAAAGATTTTCAATCGGAATTATCGCATTTGCTATCGGTAGGGAGTTATCAGAGAATGTCGCAATTCATTTCATTTAATCTCCTATCTCAAACACAATTCGCCGTATGTGACCTAAATATATATATTTAAAAAAATAAACTTGTTCTTTTTATAAGAATAAAAAAAGCCATGGTTTGTATCTTTATTTACAAGTGGTTTTTGTTCTCCTCTACACTAGTATCTTCGGTGTGATACTACACGCCGAACTTGACCCAAATTTAAAAAGGACATGATTTTGTAACAAAAACTGCACATGCGCCTAAACTAAAAGAGCATATTTTCGTGGTGCGCCAAACATCAGTTGTGTTGCATGTATAATCCCGCAGTCATCGGTTTTCTATTTATTTTTTTGTTTGTATACTATTTTTCATCCGTTAAGATATTTATTTAAAAATAAAATTAAAACAAATTTGTATTTCGTCCGTAGACACAAGGGCCAAATTTGAAACACGTTCAAAAAAAAAAGTAAAACGTAAAACAAAATAAGTAGTCATTTTGACCACGGATTCTACGTAGAAAGTTGCCTCTGGTTAAAATAATCTTTACTGAGCCCGCCTATTAGAGCCTTATGCTTTAGTAAATATTTTTTAATTGCTGAAAAATAAATAAATGATTAAAAAAAAAAGCTTCAACCGAGAAAATAAACATAGGACTGAAGCAGTAACGATTTTTCGAAGAAAATAAATTTTACGTAATTTAATTCATGAGAAGTTGTCGGACTGTCATTCACACATTTAACTCATTCCGTGTAGGTAGCCTATTTTCAATTTGTCTTTCTGTTTTATTTTGTTGATGCATTTCTCATATTATTATTATTATTATTATTATTTTGTGTTACATAATATTTTTACAAGAATTCAAATTTTTGACGAAAAAGGTTAAAATGACGCATTTTTTCCATTTCAAATAATCATCATTTCTTTTTCTTTTCTTTCTTTTTTTTTTCCTACTTTTTTTCTTCATTGAAGTTTTTACACAAATTTAACCAACTTATATGTTTTCGAAAATTTTCTTTAGTTTATTTTTTTTAACTACATTTTCTTTTAATATTTCTTGTATCGGAAAGTAGGTTAAGAAAACATTATTTTCTCATCGTTTCAAATAGCGACCTCAACGTTTAGTTAAAAACAATATATTTCACCAAGTTAATAAACTTATTTTACTTAATTTTCCTGTTAGAAACTTTCATGATAAATGAAGTCCCCTTTCGTTTATTTTCCGTTTTCCAACTTCGTTACATTTTAGTCATTTTCCTTCCGACCATTTTTACGTGAAGAGTTGTTCCACGGTCGTTCCAGTTTCGGGATGTGTGGCAGTGGGTCAGCGCGAAAGCGAAAGTGTCACGTGTCCCGATGAGCAGCCGATCGTACAAAATCCCTCTCTTTGTCTTCACTTTCTCGTTGCTAGGTGTGGTATTAGTGTGTCGAGGGCGCGCGGAGAGACCCAGTGACAGAGACCCAGTGACCTGCTCCACTTTCACTTTCTTGTGACACAAGGACGCGGAGAGGATGGATGCCTGCGGTGACCGACATTTCGCGGGAAAAGATCACCCCCTCGGAGACATTTTGTTGTTTCTCTTTATTTTGACGGCGGCGCCGCGGATTACCTGTTTTGTGGAGAGGGGGAAGATGGAGAGGCTTTCTCTTCTTGAGTTTTATTTGGAATGATGGAGGGGGGGGGGGGTTGTTCCGTTGCAGGTGGACCTGAAAATTTAATTTTTAGTTTGTTTTTCTCGACCAGTGGATACTTTTACTTTAGTATTCTTTTTTATTCCTAGATACATTATCTGAGACTATTTTTTAAAAGAAAGCATTGGCATATGAGATCTAACTGCAACTTTATTCTTATGAATATTTGTAAAAAATGGAATTGTTGAAAAAATGACTTAATATTGACTCAATCATCAAATTTGTAGAATGGGGTTGTCTCCATCAGTCATAAGTATTTCGTTTAGTCACTGAAGTTAATAGAATGAGCAAAAAAAAAAAAAAAATAACATGGAGCGAGAGGAAAAATTTATATTTTCGAAAGGTTTAATATTTAATTATTATTTTTTTTTTTAGATGTCTGATTTTTAAAATAAGGCGTGATCTTTATGACAGCACAAGTGATGTACTTTGGCGCGCTGAATATTTATGCTTTGTTTAAAAAAAAAGTTTGTCATTGAACAGTAATATTAATAGCAATCATAATGAGAATTTTGAATGAAGGCTTTTCTGAAGCTAACATGAAATTCATTACTATCGTTGCACCACTATAATAATATTTTTTATCTTTATCTAATACCAAAATATTACGCTGTGAGCTAATGGCATCAGTATATGCCATTTCATCACTTGTGATGTCATGTGCAGAAGCGTCAAAAATGAAATTGAATCGGCGCACTGATTAAAATAATTGTTAAAAAATATTGAGCATTGTGTCAAATTATTTTTAAAATGGTCAAATCCTGTGTTTTTAAGCATGCTCTTTCAGTAAAAAATTACTCTTAAAATCTTGGAAACGACCCCATTGATCAACCATAATGGTTGCCAATACATGTGAGTAACGATGCGAATTAAATATTTTGCTCTGTGAATGGCAACACAGAATGGCATTTCATCATTTGTGATGTCATCGGCAAGAAATGTAAACAATGAAAGCGCCCCGATTTAAGTTTTTTTTTAATGATAAACGTAAGCAAATTATTCAAAAAATGGTCAGATCCTATGTTTTTAAGCATGCTCTTTCCGAAAAAATTACTTTTAAATTTTTGGAAACTACCCCATTGGGGATCGTTTTTGCGTCACAAACTAAGTGCGATAAAATAGAAGTGACTTGGTGCGGAGTAAAAACAATAATGATTTAATTATATTGAAAAAATATTAATAATTTGTGGCTGGTGTAGAGTATTTTATTTAGTCGCTAAAGTAAATTATTTACTTACCAGGTGGCAAATATTTATTTTCGGGTTTAACTGATAGTTCCGGTAAAAGACAAATAATCAAATAAATAAATGAAAATAAATAAATACATAATTTTGTTAATAATAAATGAATCCATAAAAAAGAAACCTAGCCCTGGGTACGCCAGTTTTACTTAAACGATGAATTCCAAACTGTTTCGCGGAACTCAGGGGTTCCACAGTAAATGGGTTTTTTAAGACAAAGTAAAATTTCGGAAACTATATGCTCCCACACTGGCTGCGTCGATTTGATTTGAAGCGATGGACTTGAAAGCGTGTTCCGCGGAACTCGGGTTCCGCAGTATATTTGTGATATTTAACGCATGAAGCTTTTAATGGTAAAAAGAGTGACATTTGAAAAGGTGGTTTCCAAACAAACCTCTCTAAACCGTCAATGAGTGATTCAATTAAAAATTGACTTTTCGAAGCGTCGTTAATTAAACGTTTATTGAAAAAATAAAATAAAAAAAGTGAATGAGAGAGAGACAGAATTCTAGTATTCTATTTCTGTCCTGTGTCATAGCTCTTTGACAAATAGAATGTTGGTAGAACTACGGCACATATGTTCTCTCCACCGTTCTAATTAACATTTATCATGACGTCTTAGGATTATCAGGCGTATTTTCTATTGTGCGGGATGCGGGTATGGCGAATTATCACGCACACAAGTTGTGATTAAAGAATTAAAAAAGAAAAGTAAAAAGCTTGGGTCTGTGACGTGACGCTACGAAGAAATAACAATTAACTAAAAAAAGACCTGTATAATTTTTTTAAATTTTTTTTATCTATTTATTTATTTAATTTTTGGTGTCTTAACGGATTGTTTATTGGTTAATCACCATTCACGGAATTCTAACTTTAAAAAAAAAAATCTTCAATTTTTTTCTTTGTGTTTTGCCTGTTTAAGTAGTATTAGTAATCAGATTTTAAAATGAGTGATGTAGGTCTTTTTGCTAGGAGTTTGAAAGTTTTATCTAACGGTAAGAGAAGTTTTTATTTTATCAGTCGTAATTTTAGATGACATGCTTGAATTTAATTTAGTTTGGACTAATAAAGAATAGAGAATGTTTTGAGTGAAGAAATATTTTATCGAAAGAAGAACGAAATTTAGACTGATTTAGTCAGACATGGGCAGTTCGCCTCCCTTATTGTTGGTCTTACTCGTGATCTCTACTGTAGCCAGAATTTTTTCCTGGGGGAATGTTGTTTTATATAGGGTTATAACAAGTCGAATTTTCCTGCTAAATATGGTAGGGCGGTTTTTATAGTCCCTAAATTCTTATATATTACTATACTAGTAATATATAAGAGTACTAGTAATATAACAAGGACGGATCCAGAAATATTCTAATGGAGGGGAGATTGATTTTTATTACTTACTTTTTACTATGTATACTGATTTAAAAATATTGATCACAAAGTTTTTTGACTTTAATTATCGAAACAGTTCCGGTATAGGGTCATAAACCCAAACCTCCCTTCTCCCAACATCAATGAAACTCGTCCAAATTTGCGTTTTTTGAACTTCATTTTTGAAAAATTACTGGTTTAGTGTCCCTCAAGGGAGGGGCTATCGTCCCCATCATCGTCCCTTGTATCCGTCCCTGTAATAAAATAGTACTAGTAATTCTGAAATATGTTTTAAATTCAAAGATTTTATGGAGTATGAGCCCTCAAAATCTCTGTATCGCTGCTTTACTATTTGTGAGATTCGTTTTGCCTTCAGGGGCGTCATATCACTTCTTACATGCCTATAAACTAGCGTAATAGGATCGGCAATATGTTGAAACCGAGGCCTGTCCCTTAACTCTTCCTCGCTGCGTCTTTGATTTGCATATCAAGGGCTCCCATATGCAAAATTTTAGGGGGCGGGGTCTCAGATATTTTCCCCATTGTTTAGCAGGATATTTTTCCCATAGAAACCGATTTCAACACAGATTAGAGTCATTAAGATTTGACATTTTTAATAACTTATTCATTTATGGCTGGAGAAGAAATGTTTTTACATTTTTGCAGAGAAAAAATTACTAAAAGCAAGGAAGTTATACGAGCCCACACTTGCCCTGAGCCCCCCCCCCCCAATTGGGCGCTCTTGTTGCATACTCTCCCTCCCCCGTCCTGTAAAATATTAGAGTGACAGGCCTGGTTCAAGTATTATCATGTATTGTACCTTCTCGCTCAGCCGTTAAATGAAGGGTGGTTTTTCGTACTCTTCCAGTATATCGTGACATCGGGTCCGGTTGCGAAACGGCATTTTTATGTCACTCATTGCTGCAGCTTAAGTGTAATGCGTTGAATTAATTTAACTTCCATCGTCAGGCCATTTCGCCATTCGTTTGTTAGAAATCACGCCCGTGGCGCCTCGAAATCTAATGGCTCATTTTCCCGCGCGGAAGAATGGCCATTCTTAAGTGATGAGTCTCGATGAAGTTTGCAAATGGAGTAGGGGATTTTATTTATGAGGCATTTGAGTTAATTGCGCAGGAAAATTTTTGCTGCCTTGTGTGTATGATTTGTAACTCAATAATGTGATTTTTTTTTCATGTAAAGCACATTTAATAGGTGGCAAGACACAACTTATTATTTAAGTAGTTTTGGTATAGGTAAGAATAATGTACTGACTCGAAAGAGAAAGAACTTTACGTTTTTAAAAATGGTATTTCGTAAATTTGCAATCATAAAACGAGTACTTGACAAACTTTTGCGATTAGTAACCAAAAGAAATGCTTCAGAAATATTGAGATCATTTACCAAAACGTATCTTTCGAAGAAAAAAATAAGCCATCAGCTACCAAAATGGATATTTCACAAAATTCACGATGCGTATTATGTGTGGAAGTCATCCAGTAGAGAGAATTCCCTTTGGTAATCGTCAGAAAATCTTCGCGAAGGCCTGTCACGTGACATGCCTTTGCTTTCCCATTGCTTTAATTATGTCAACGCAACCCTGTTCTATCTCTGCTTGATGTCTGGTGGGCGCCGGTTAATTGAATCAGTGGTTAATTGAATCAACCGCTTTAGGGAATCAAATTGCCGAAAAGAGAACAAAATCCAGCTTTATTGAATTAGCCGCTTTATGGAATCAATACTGTTTAGAAAATAAAGTGGTGGCCACTTTGTTTTCAAAGAGCACATCTGAAGTACGAAAAGGTACCTTTTAGCATTTGTATGCGTTCATACTGCTCATTTTGAACATATACTGTAGACCCTCGTTTTATGCGGGTTTATTTTACGCGGTTTCGATTATACGTGGTTTAAGATTTGACACCTTTATTTTATTTTACGCGGATGAGTTTCGGTTTTATGCGGATGCGGCAACGCACACAGATAACATTCCCCCCCCCCTTTCAAAATCCAAATCCTAAAGATTGCAGATTACGCTTAATCAACTGCATTTTGGCGTGCTAACAATTGAGCTTAGGCTACTGGAGACATTTTATGTAATTGGTTCAAGAGCTCTTTCCAGAAGTAAAGTTATTAAACTCACACAGCTCAGAACTCACTGGAAGAAGAGCTTTTAGGAGTGACAAAGGATTCCAAAACCAACGAGGATACCGACACTGGTGACACCCAGTTAAAAACGTTCACATTGAAAATTTTGAGCCATTCCTAGACAATAGAAATGATCTTTCTGATTTGTTGGTGAAGGTAGATTCTATCATGGAAATGACGCAAGTGGTCATGGAAGCGTTAATGCTCTGCAAAGAATTACAGAGAAAAATTCATAAAAGACTAATTGTAGCCAGCTCCTCTTTATAAACAGAACACGAAATTAATTTATGTTTTCTTTATGCATGTTATGCACAAAAATCGATACAAGTACACATTAAACTTATACAATTAGTCATGACTAGAATGAAGTATTTTATTATCTACGTACCAAACCCATATTTTAGCATTAGTATTATCTCCCAATTTACGCAGTTTCGATTTACGCGGCATTTCCGTGGAACGTAACCCCCGCATAAACCGAGGGTCTACTGTACTAACTTGCCATTTTTTGTGCGTTGTGAATGAATGTTTTAACGTGCAGCCACCGAGCTCATGTTCATTAGAGAACAAACAGGATGTCCTCAAAGTGTGTTCGAAAAATCATAATCACTTACGTAAATCAATATGAGGGTGAAAGACGTACAAGATTCTGCCCCTTTCCTTTTTAAGGAGAGTCTGTACCCCCCTATACGGTCAATGTTAATTTGCACAAGTTCATAGACCTTTTTCTGAAAATCTATTCAAGATACAACTATGAAATTTTTTCTGTACCTTAAGTAGACTCTTTTCTCTATATATACCGAAGTAAAATTTTACAGAAAGGAAGCTTAGTTTTTTTTAAATAAATTCTAATCCGTAAGTCACCGCATTTTTTTCAAAAAATGCCATGTTGCAACACGAAATCGGCTTTATAAAAAATATTTTTGGAATATGAGAAAAATTTTACTTCAGTATATGCAATTAGATGTATGGAATAGGTGGTAAAAATTTCAAAGCCTAACACAATTTAGTTTCTGAGAAAAAGGAACATTTAGTTTCAAAAATATCATTTCGAGATATTGCAATTTAAAGGGGAAAATCATACCTTATCAACATATGTTTACATTTTTTTTAAAGCTTATTTCAACTAACTTCAAATATGAGCACGATCAAGAAATTTGTATCATTAAAAAGGTATTGAAATGGAGTTTCAAAATATATAAAAATCAAGAAGTCAAAATTTTGCAAGTATTTAGGGTACATTCCCCTTTAAAAGATTCCTTTTACTTACGTATGCAACAAGAATCTTATATTGATTTTTTTTTACTGATTCCATAAATTTTTCTTTTCAGTCTAAGACTGACTACAATAGTCTCGACGATGAGTTTACTCATTCATCAAGCAAATTTGAGAACAAAGATTTTTAATCGAATAAGTTTTTCCCTCCAGGATCTGAAGAACTTTCCGTTTTTTTCCCCTACCGACTTATCAATACGCCAAGAAATCTAAATCGTTCTAATGCAATGGGTACCGATGCGTGATCCGAAAAATTAATTTCGTTCCGTTCCAACGCTCTATTATAAAAAAAAATATAATAATAAAAAAAAATAAATGTCCAATTCATAAAAAATAATTTAATAACATTTATGTCGTTAGTTAAAGGCTCTTTTATACAAAAGAAAACGAAGTGATTAGATTTACGTGTGCAACATTTTAAGTAGTCAAGTGAACCAATACAATGGGATAGGGAGCAGATCCTAGCGTGATTCAATTGTTTGGTCTGCAATTATCAGGCGACTTTCTTCTTCCGTAAAGAAAGACCATTATCAAAACTTTTTATAAAGCATGTAGAGGTGCCGAAATATCAGTAATCGAGAAGTCCGATTATCCGTTTCAGTGGGAGTGCAAAGGGACAACCCCCAATACAGGCAGATGCACCGAGTTTTAAAAATTAGTGGAAACGTTAACATATAGTTAAGAAACGGTTAAAAGTTCAAAATGTAACCCTCTTGAAAATCAGTTTCTAATACTTTTAGTGAGAAGCACTGGATGGGAACGATCGAATATTATTTTATTAGGTATATTTTTCAGCAACCATTAATGAAAAGTTTTTTGTTCATGAACATGTTAGGTAAAATCCAGATTCTCACAAGAAGGAAAAGTGATAAAATAGCTTTAATTTTTTTATGTAGTTTTTACCGCAAATAACTCAAGATAGTTCAAAAAACCACAACAATCATACCCCCCCCCCAAGTAATAATTTCTGGGTTTTCCGCTAATCCGTGTTGATGTTCGCATTTTCACGGAAAATCGGAATGTGCGGGTAATAGATATATGACCTTAACATAAGTAACTGATAAACTTTGAATATGTGGAAAAATGAACAGAAATTCTCTTTTCGCCATGCTCTGTGGAAGTGTAAATTGATTTATGCAAAGTTTCACCGCAAAACATTTCACTTTTTAAAGATGGCATTGTTCAAATTAATCAAATTTAGGTAGAGAATATTCTAAGATGGCTGCCGGAGTTTTCGAGATAACAGAGAAATCGTCACAGTAAACAAAGTCAACGTTTCGAGAACTAACTATGGAAAATGAAATCGTCTAATTGAATGCAAGAAAACGTTTTTGTTCGTTTAATAATATTCATTTTGATTATTATTCGTTTGCGAAAAGTTAAGTTTTTCATTTAAAAGATAATAATTCAATTTACTTGTATTCATATGAATCCCACGCACAGTTTTCGCCTCCGCTTGAACTTAAATTACGTAATTTATTTTTCGGAAATTAATGTCTTCTTAAACTCGTTTTCTCTACTCATTCTTCTCATTAATTTACACTTTCTACAAATTGGAAGCTTGATTAATACGAAGCTCGAAAAAAAACGCGAGCTTTAGAATAAGCCCTTTTTTTTCTTCTCTCGGCTGTTGATTTTAATTCGTGAAGAATAAAAAAAACTCTAATAACCACCTGTAGCTGCGAATTCCTGCTTGTAAATCAACACTAAACCGACAGCCACCGCAGCTGCTAAAGAGTGTCAAGGACGCATATTTAAACGAAATAATAAGTCAATGAAAGAATACTTTTATTTTGTGGAATTTTCTTGTGGGCCACCTTTACAATACTTCCTGAGGTGAGCCATTTTTTTTCTCCCTCCGTTGTTTTGTTCTTTGTATTTTACAATGACGGGTTTCACACGTCGCTATTGTCTGCATTTCAGTTGAAGTCTTTTTTTTATAGATTTTCGGAAATCGGAATGAGTTTCTTTGCACTTTGACCATTCGAATTTGAAAATGGCAATTGTTCGCATATTCTGACACCGTTTGGAACGTCATTGAAAAATTTATTTTCAATTCTGAAATGAATTCATCTTATTTCATGCCTGAATCATCGAGATTGGACGCTTGACTGAATTTTACTCCTTGTGGGTGAGACACTAAAAGTGACTTACTGGCGATGGAAATGCAAAAGGTTCCATTATTTCAGAGTTTTTTTACAGCCGAATTTAATACAAATTTAAGAAATTTTGTGAACACTTATTTGGTCACTTTTTTAAAAAGTTTTTGTGTGGGGATGATCATTATATAGTTTATATATTTTAGTTTATTTAATTATTTATTCTTTTCGTTTTTTGCTTCATTTTTTCTTGAATTTTCTTTCGAGGGAACCTCTTTCCCCCCCCCCCCCCAAAAAAAATAAATAAAAATAAATAAAAACACGCACACACACACACACACACATTATTTTCAAAGATTGGACCAGTGGACAAGAACCTTTTACAATTAACTGCCTGGCTCTAATAAAAAAAAACTTCCCATACGCGAAAATTTAAACGAATCCCTTTGTTAAATTAGCAGAGGGTTCAGGAAAGACGGTTTACGTTACGTCGTGCCAATATAAGAATTTCTACATTGTCATCCCAAACATAAAGGAGCTTGTTCAAAGTCAAGCATATTTTTATTGGGGCCAAACTATGTTACCTTATATGTAATAATACACTTCAACAGCATATGCTTAACTCAGGACACCCCCGATTGTCCGAGGGTTACACGGCTACCGCATATAACCCGAAAAACGCTTAAAATGAAACTAATTAGATAAAAAAAAGGGGGTCGTTGCGTAAAAACGATTGACGTACCTAAAACGTGATACAGAAAATTGAAAATACACTTAGTACGTACATTAAAAATCAATTGTATTAATCTACCAAGACACATAAATACTTCTGATGGAATTGTGCCCGTGAAGAGCCCTTTTAAGCAACCTGATACAGAACTGTAGTACTTGTACATTCGGAAAGTATTATTTTAAATCGACTTAGCTGGAAAGCGTTACTTTAAATCGACTTTTCCAGCAGTAGTATTATTGACGTTGTCAAACTGGGAAGCATTAATTCAAATCGACTTTTCCAGCAGTGGTATTATTGACGTTGTCAAACTGGGAAGCATTAATTCAAATCGACTTTTCCAGCAGTGGTATCATTGATGCAGTAAAGCTGGAAAGTGGTATCATTGATGTAGCAAAGCTGGGAAGCATTACTTTAAATCGACTTTTCCAGCAATCGTATCATTGACGCAGTAAAGCTGAAAAGCATTACTTTAAATCGACTTTTCCAGCAGTGGTATCATTGACGCAGTGAAGCTGAAAAGCATTACTTTAAATCGACTTTTCCAGCAGTGGTATTATTGACGTTGTCAAAATGGGAAGCATTAATTCAAATCGACTTTTCCAGCAGTGGTATCATTGATGCAGTAAAGCTGGAAAGTGGTATCATTGACGTAGCAAAGTTGGGAAGCATTACTTCAAATCGACTTTTCCAGCAGTCGTATCATTGACGTAGCAAAGCTGGGAAGCATTACTTTAAATCGACTTTTCCAGCAGTTCTATCATTGACGCAGTAAAGCTGAAAAGCATTACTTTAAATCTACTTTTCTAGTAGAGGTATCATTGCTGTTGTCTTGTTCAGTGGAATATGCGGTAGAAATCAAATTGGTCCAAAAGTATCCAAAACAGCCCCTGCCACATCAATAACCTCCGAGGACTAGAAGAGTTGGTGTGAGGCAACAGAATAGATTCTGAACAACTTCGCCAAAATGGCAGGGCAGTCAAATATATGGCTGGGAGAAAGTTCAATATCTGTGCAGTGAGGACAGTAAAGCTGGAAAGCATTACTTTAAATCGACTTTTCCAGCAGTCGTATCATTGGCGTAGTGAAGCTGGAAAGCATTACTCTAAATCGACTTCTCCAGTAGTGGTATCATTGGCGCAGTAAAGCTAAATTTACAGGGGGATTCCTTCGCCTTCTGTATTTCTAAGCGAGATCGCAATCTGCATACGTATTTCTCGCCTCTTTAAAATGCCGACTAATGGTTCAGAAAAGGAGTCTCTAACCTATGACCCGCAGGCCACATCCGACCCGCGAACAGATTTTATCCTACCAGCGGAAAGCTCACAAACTGACTAAAACTTTTTTTTTTTTTTCAATTGAATTTTTCAGCAAAATCTCATTACAGCGAGTACCCATACAACTTAGTATCCATTTCAACGAAATATATGTTCAGTCTCGTTTAAATTGCCATTTTACTTGAATACCGTTTTAGTGAAATTTCCGTTACAACGAACAAAAGTTGTGATCACTTGAACTTCATTGTAACGGGATTTAAAAGTTTTTCCTTTTAAGTATTTTTAAGAAAACAGTTTTAAAAACCATCGCTGAGCTCTTAATCAAAAAACCAATTCGTGGGTGTATAAGGGAGCGTTATCTGAATTGAAATTTGTTGGATTGTTGACCCGCCGTACCTCCTAAAATTTACAATATGACCCTTGAGTTAAAAGGGTTGGACACCCCTGGTTTAAGAATTGAAATAGCTGATTTTTATTATTATTTTCTTTTTATTATTTTCTTAAAAAGAAATGGAGTTGAAAAGCAAGCCCTGGCTTAAGTGGGTCAGTCTCCAAAAGGAAAAAAAAAAAAAAAAGTTATAAGAGCGCGCTTGCGTGTGTGTATGTATAAATAATAAGGATTTAAAGAATGAACATTATACTTTTTAATAAACAATAAGTTAATGTAGTTACTTGCCATGTAAAAGCGTACAGGTTTTAATAGGTTCTATTTAAAAAAAAAAATCAAAATAAATAAATATATATATATATATATATATATATATATATATATATATATATATATATATATATATATATATATAATTAATATCTCATTTTGTAACCGTAGCGCTTTTTGAGCATGTACCTTTTTTCCTGAAAGTCTACTTTGAAATGAAATTTTTTCTAGTCGCCTTAATTTGCTATTAAACTGCTATTGAAACATAAAAGTAATCACTTAAAATACATGCTAATGCAACAAATTAATGACATTATTGTTTGTATTTAGTGTTAATTATGAGGTCATTTCCAATGCTAGAAGTTCATTGAATTGGTCGTACTTCATTGATTTAGCAAAATTTTTAATATGTTACAATTTTAAAAGCGTTCTGGCCCCCGAGATTCATTTTAATATCATTCAAGGGCCTCGGGTTAAGTTCTATGCTTCTCGAAAATTCCAAAAAAAAAATGTAGAAAAATTCTTGTTGTCGATTTGTACTAATATTTTACATGTACAAGTTTTTGGTACCAAAGGTTGCGAAAAATGCTCATTATCCTGGTTTTCATTTAATAGCTTCGTTAATTAAAGTCGTACAAAGACGAGACCCAACCAAGAACTCTCTCGACCAAGTCAACTTTCAAGCAAATTTTTTTTTCTCAAAATCGGTTCTTCTGTTTATTAGCTATGATGCACAGATAATCAGACACGTCATAACCCCCTTTCATTTTTGCGCAAGGGTTAAAAATGAAAATCAATGTAAAAATCAAATAACGCATAATTTGTTCGAAATGAAAACATTTGTCCATAAAAAGCAGTTTCAAAATCGCATTTCGGTACATCCCGAAACAAATTAACCCCTGATAAATGTGTATCTTAACCGATCTCTCCCTGTGCTCCCCAGGAAAAAAAAAAAAGGTTTGCTCCACTAATTCCCTACTCTTTCGGGCATTTGTGACAAAGTGAAACAAATTAATGGGTCGAGATCCCAGTCGAAATTATCAATTTGAATCGAATGCTCGTCACGTTTGCGAAGTGAAATGAAGTGAGCGGAATAAAATCGGAAAAAAAAAGCACAGCACTTGTTTCCGAAGAGAGAGAGAGAGGAAAAGTGGGCCGCGCATGATCATACGAGAAACGTGTCAAGGCCAATTTGTGGAGAAAGAGTACTTCTCGCGAAAAATCGGAATTCTGTTCTTCGCAGCCCATGAACTCGTTTCCTTTCGCACAGACCTACTTATTCGATTTAAGTAAAAGGGCTCGTTACTTTTGCTTTTCATCCCGATCCATCGATTGGTGGCGGCCTTTCGCTCAACTAGTAGGTGAGAGAAAATGTACAATGTTGCCAGACCAGGGCCGGCTCTGGTACTTCTGCCGCCCCAGACGAACAGTAACCAGTGCCCCCCCCCATTGAATGATAATAATAATAATTAATAATAATATATTGATAAAATAGAAATGATTTTAAAGTGCTTAAAATTAAAGTGAGTTTCTACTGGGTTTTGCATATCCAAGCCCTGGTATACACTTTAAGTTATCCTTTTTAGCATTAAATTAGTACATCTTATGGCACTGAGACAGAAATTAATATTTTCGAAAGACTTAAATCACACAATTTGCTGCCTCTAAAATTAAATTGAATTTCTAATTAAAGTCCGAACTATGCTTTGCTTGTAGGTACACTCTCTAAATTATTATTATTATTATTTATTATTATTATTATTTTTATTATTATTTATTTATTTATTTATTTTTTTTTTGCATTGAAGTAGTGAAACTTATGGCACCTAAACAGATATTCATACTTTAAAAAAAAATATGTTCCAACTTCCAAATTTGCCACCCTAGGCGGCCGCCTACCCCAGGAGCCGGGCCTGTGCCAGATCGTCAAAAAGGCTGTCCGTAAATGATGTCACACTTTTTTCTCTCAACATTTGTGACTTCCGCCCCTTTTTTGTTACCAAGTGTCACACTCCCACGCACCCCTCCCCCCTTTGTCACAGGTCACGCTAAAATGCTTGATCTGCAGCCCCCTGGTGAAAACCAGGGCCATGCAGAGTCGGAGGGAAAATGACTGACTCCAGCTTTAACTCTGACTCCGTCATTTACCTCAAAATCATTCCGACTCCGCAAGCACTGGCAGAGTTGCAGACTTTGAGGGAAAATGACTGACTCCAGCTCTAACTCTGACTCCGTCATTTACCTCAAAATCATTCCGACTCCACAAGCAGTGGCAGAGTTGCAGACTTTGAGGGAAAATGACCGACTCCAGCTCTAACTCTGACTCCGTCATTTACCTCAAAATCATTCCGACTCCACAAGCAGTGGCAGAGTTGCAGACTTTGAGGGAAAATGACCGACTCCAGCTCTAACTCTGACTCCGTCATTTACCTCAAAATCATTCCGACTCCGCAAGCACTGGCAGAGTTGCAGACTTTGAGGGAAAATGACTGACTCCAGCTCTAACTCTGACTCCGTCATTTACCTCAAAATCATTCCGACTCCGCAAGCAGTGGCAGAGTTGCAGACTTTGAGGGAAAATGACCGACTCCAGCTCTAACTCTGACTCCGTCATTTACCTCAAAATCATTCCGACTCCACAAGCAGTGGCAGAGTTGCAGACTTTGAGGGAAAATGACCGACTCCAGCTCTAACTCTGACTCCGTCATTTACCTCAAAATCATTCCGACTCCGCAAGCACTGGCAGAGTTGCAGACTTTGAGGGAAAATGACTGACTCCAGCTCTAACTCTGACTCCGTCATTTACCTCAAAATCATTCCGACTCCACAAGCAGTGGCAGAGTTGCAGACTTTGAGGGAAAATGACCGACTCCAGCTCTAACTCTGACTCCGTCATTTACCTCAAAATCATTCCGACTCCACAAGCAGTGGCAAAGTTACAGATTTTGAGGGAAAATGACCGACTCATTTTCCCGACTATTGAAATTTTAAACTTTCGGCCTCCGACTCTGACTCTTTTATCCCAAAATTAGTCTGACGCCGACTCCACGACGCCGAATCCGCATCCCTGGTTTTTACTGTGAAATAATGATTGTTCATTTGATTTGTTTTTATTTTCATTCTAAAGTTTAAGTTTATTTGTTCTAGTTTTGGAAACGCGAAATAAAAGGAAGTTTGGAGTGCTTTATGCAGGATTGCCAACTGCTCCGCAAAAATAACGAAACTCCTCAGCTCCGCAAGAAAGTTATTTTACTCTGCATTTCATGGCCGAGTGTTTTCAAGTATGACATAGCGTTTAAAATTTTTATTAAGTTTAAAAAAAAAAAAATGCTAGTGCTTAAAATGATAATCAAAGCTCAAAAATAATTTTAGATATATGTTTTTGAGCTGCGAAGTTTTAGTTTTTTTTAAATTCAAATTCATGCGAAATACCGAGCTGTTCCGCAAAATTTCAAAATGCTCCTCAAATTGTTTCTTCAAGGTTGACAACCCTGTCTATGTTTTAACAGCAAGAACTGTTCAAACGATTTTTTTTCTTCTGATCATGAAATATTTTATTATTTTTTTGTGTATTTTCTGGAACATATTTTTACTTATGTAATTTTTAATTTTTTTCAACGAGGGAAAATAAAATTCGAGGCGTTTTATTTTTACACTGAAGAAAGAGCTTAAGAAACTATTTTTTTTTTAGTTACTAAGATGCATCTATTTTAAAAAAGGTTTTATATTTTCTTTTTTTTTTTAACTTTTTGAAGGCGATTAATGAACTTTTTATAAAAAGAATGTTTGACATAATTTTCTGTCTAATTCAGAGAACATTGATAACTCCAATGAAATTCGGCAACGTATGAATCAGTGTCACGTGGAAATCAAACTAAAGCCGTTTCATGATGGCGACTGGAAAACACTCCGGCGCTCTCTCTCTCTCAGTTTAATGTCTGCTCTAAGGTCACCCACCCTTGGAAGTCCTCCAGGAAGGCAGCTTTCCCGTTGGGTGTTTTGACCCAAATAAAATCTCGAGTCGTGAACTTAGCTCCGGAATGCAAGAGTTCTTAATTTGGTGGCGGTTGACTATTGTATTCTCACTAGCGCCGTTCACATGACGCTTTTCGACCCAGGAAAAACCCTGCTTTCGACCGCAAGCCGGTTATTTGCTGGGGAAATGCTGGAATTTTTTTCCTCCTGCTTGGGGGTAGGAGAAAAGCCGGGTTGTTACCCAGAATGCACTGCGCCAACTGTGACGGTTTACTTCCTCCATTTAGGATTTGCGCAAAGGATGCTGGGTAAATCCGCTCTCTGGGATAAACCAGCTTTTCACATGTGAATGAGGAATTTTTCGATCCGGGTTTTTGCAGAGCCGGAGCGAGAAAATGCGAGGTAGAAAAACGTCATGTGAACGGCCCTACTGGAATCGCTTTTCTAGCAGACTCGATGTTTCCGATTCGACTCGCTCGGGCCGAAAAGTAAAATGATAGAAAATTTATAATTATTTCGATTAGTTAAAGAATTTGAAGCAGTTTTAAACTGACGTCAGGATTAATGCAACCAAATTTTTTCCTGATGGGGAGGTGGGGGCATTTTAGCCATATAGTCTTCACGTGTATACGCATACAATAAAATACTACAATCGGCAATATTGGTAAAACAAAGGCTTCTGGGGGTGGGGTTGCCTCCTTGGTTGCGCCTCATATTTTCTCCAAAAAAAAAAAGGAAGGAAATGAAACTGAATTTTTGCTCTTCAGTGAATAATAACTAAATTGTTTCATTTGTTATTTTAAAGTTATTTTAAGGGTTGGATTTGAAGGAAGTTTTAAGGTACTTTTCGAAGTCTTTTGGAAAATCAGATGTGTGGATTTGTTCCAAGTATTTTTTCCGAAAAAAAAAAAACATTTCACTGAATTATTTTATTTTCGTAATCATTTTAAAATGTCTGATAACATTATATTGATATTGCAATTATTGTCTTGCCATCAGAATTTTCCTCTCGTCAATGATTTTTCCCTTAAGAGCGATTTTTTTACGCAAAATATTTTCCTCAAATGCTTGATTCCCCCCCCCCTTGGCTCTTGTTAATTTATCTTTTTAGTCATAAATATTTTTTTTCTCTCAATCGTTATGTATATTTTTTCTCATACGATTTTCTCTTCTATATATGCAATTCCCCCCGCCTTTTGCCATTAAATTTTTTCCTTTGTTACTAGAACGCCTCTCATCCTTATGAAATTTTTAGTTCCTTAAATTATTTTCTCTTTTGAGGTTTTCCTCAAAAAGTTAAACCATTGAAAATTCTGCCTTAATTGTTTGGACTTTTCTCCATCATTATTCTTATTTTTCTCTAAGCCATGATTTTTGTTTTTTTTACTTATTTGCAGATACTTTTTCTCAATGTTTATTTTTTCATTAGTTATTCATATAAAAACCTTTCACTTAATCAGCAAGTTTTTTTCTCTTATTCTGAGCATATTTGATTTAGTTATGAAGAGTTTTGCCTCAAACATTATATTGTTTCGAAAGTTAATTGTTTTTTTTTTCTGTGTCTCTATTTTTTTAAAACTTTGTTATGAAATTTTTTGTTACTTCGTTATTAAGATTTTCTCTTCACATTAAGATAAATTCCTAAGCTCTTAGAACTTTTCGTTTAAAACTTTTCCTCGGACGCCCGGAGCTTCCATTGTCATCTTTTTTTGTAGCTAAAATTTTCTTTTTAGCTATTGAATCTCCCTCCTTAGCTCTTAGAACATTCTCTTCATTCATCAAAGTTTTTTCCTCACTCAACAAAAATGTACTCTCAATCATTCAAATTTTATTTAATTTCCATGACGGTTTTTCACTGTCATTTGGATTTTTACTGCTGCTCCATATGTTTCACTTTTGTGTTTCTCTTCCTGCCATGCCCTTATGTGATCACATTTCCATTGTACCCATTATAAAAAACCATAGGCGTGCGTAGAGCTATAAAATTGAGGGCACCACCACTGTGCCCGGAGTCTAGGGAACTTAGGGGATGGGGGTCGTGCCCAGAAGGGAGGATTATATCCAGAATTTTAGAGATTTCATACGCTGCTTCGCAAATAATTGAGGAGAAGCAAAATAAGATGCATAGGGTAACAGCATCAGTAATACACAAAGGTTTAGTGACAGACAGTCATATGTTTGGATTTAAATAATAAGAATTTTTGGCGGGTAAAACGGATGTTGCTGCGACCCATAAATACGGTGCAACTGCCTAGTGTTGTCGAAGTGATTTTTATGTGCCATTGTGTATTTATAAGGCATTGGTGGAAGGTTATGAACAGCTACCATGAGGTCTGCCGGTGTTTCATGTTCCTTTGAATTTAACCCCTTCAGTCGGAATTATGAAATATTGTACCAAAAATGTTGATATTTGGTACACAGTGTACTATGGTAAAGGGTATCTTATAGACAAAATTTTGAGTTTGTAGGGGAAAAATTAAAATAGCTATGCCACTTCCAATATTCCGGACTTATACTTTTGAAATCAATATTTCATGTACAAAAACGATAAAATACCGAACAAACTTCATTATACAATGTTCTACAAACAATTATGAAACATAATATAAGCGTTTGAAACGATTAATTAAAGATTTTATATTCAAAAAAAAAAATCAGGAAAAAAACCTCGCTTTTCAAATGAAAATCCATGGTTGGAAAAATGAGCCACTCTCTACCTCTCAATCCTTATATGTCAGTGTTGTCAATCCCAAAACGAAAAATTATTTCACAGATTATAATAAGTAGAATGTAAAGAGTCAACTACAAAAAAATCAACTAATTAAATCAATTATTGAATGATTAACAGCTGTTTAAAGTGTATGTCCGGTATACCGGACACCAGGTCTGAAGGGATTAATAAGGTTTTAGATTTAAAAATGAAGAACTTTTGCACATTTTGAAGAGAAAAAAGGAATTTTGTCCGTTACTCATCCTTTCCCCATCCTATCTGTTACTGGGTATCATCAGAATTGTTGGTGCCTGTTACAGGGGTTCGTTTCTTTTTTCGAAATTGAGCAAACAGAAATAGAATTAACTAATTCAGAGGACACACAAGCAGCCAAACTTTAGATAAGATGTAGTTGCAAGAGAGAAAAATACTTTTAAAAATCTAAACACATTAAAAGGCTCAGAAAGTTGAGTTAATCTGAGAGCGATGTGTTAAGCATGTCTGTTATTGGTGCCGTCGCCCTAGTTTGTAATAGTCTATGAAATGAGTGACATCTCGGAGACGTCTGCGTTAAATGAGGTAGTGAGAAGCAAAGGAATGTCAGTGCCAAAAGAAAATCAGTACACATGATAGGTGTAAGAAATTATATGCTCCATGCGGTTACATTGCATAACACTTGACAGGGATCCAAAGATTAATAACTTGGGATCTCCATAATTGCGTAATGGGGCTTTCCGCGAATGCCTACTGCGCAGATGCATGAGAGCGCCTGGGTTATATGGCGCAGACGGTATTATAGACAGTCATGAAGGCATGACTGGAAAAAACCTTCTGACCGAATAGCGGGATAACTTTAGGGCTTATCTTTTGACCGCGCTATTCGGGAAAAAGGGCAAATTGGATGCCAATCATGTATATTGTGTCAGTGAGTAGAAAAATAAATTAGTTTGTGTGTGTTGTGAATCTGATTTCTTCAATTCTCTCCCTCTCCAAAATTTGATTTATGGAAAATGACAAAAGAAAGGGGGGAGGGCGAAGATCCTCTTCAGTAGGTGAACCTCTCCTCTGTCTTGGGGCAAGAGATAGTACTAATAGTCCTGATAGGTGCTGCTACCTTAGAGCAGGAATACAAATGGAGGGAGCAAGTCCAATCATTGACTTAGTAGAAGCTGCCCCAAGGACCCCAAGTCACGTGATTCAGCAACGAATGGTTGGCCGGCTTTGCGCGAAACAAGTGAAATAAACTTGATTTCTTCCAAAGCTTTGCTTTAAAATCTATCACGTGACTAGGGGTCTTGGCCCTCCCTCCATTTTATCTTTTCTCAATGGCTGCTACACAACATGATGCAGAAAAAAAAAGTTTTACTGAAAACCTACCTAGAATCTGAACTTTAAACGTGTTTTACTCAAAATATTTCAAGCCCACTTGCATCCCTACTCCCGTATTTGGACTGGATGACGACTCCCAAGATGTAGTTACAAGAGGTTACAAGTTTAAGTGATTTTATTCGTATGTCACGTGGTGGTGGATGGAGGATGAGTGTTTTGTAATTTCTGTATAGTGCTAAAAGCCTGTTCAAAGAATTGACGGAGGGATGGTGGGAGGTAAGGGAGCCTTCAAAGAGAAAACGAAATTAGGATTCCAAAAGTCTAAAAAAAGCTTTTTACAGAAAAACAGCATCACATACTATACGACCACATATTATACGACGGTTTTGTTATGAGTTCCTTCCGTAAATTTTTTTTGCGAAAACCTTTTTCCCCCCTTTTGGTTTACACAAAATCGCCGCAGTGATCTATTATAGGAACGAACGTGTTTGTCTGGAAAAGTTGTGAAGTTCCCACTCTAAGCCAACCCCCGTGTTTACTGCTTGGGAGCAGCGCCAAAATAGTCGGGGTGAGTAAGAAAAAGAAAACAAATGATGGGAGAAATGGTTTTATAAAACTTAGGGTCAACTGCCATACCTTCCCCCGTAGTTAATGTCTATTTATGATCTGAGGGGAAGTTCTGAAGTTTGCGTATTCATTACATCAGCAGGTTAGCGTGAAAAAGAGAGCTTTTTCCTCATCTCTCGGGGGGGTTCCTCCTCCATCTCGGGAAGCGCGAAAAAAGGTAAACAGATAACACGGAGCAAAAGGGGAGAGGGGGTAGCGCGCGCTTTTGTGTGCGTGTGTGTGCGCGTACGTACAGGTAGAGCGCACTCCGGATTGGCCAGCGCGTTTATGGGTCAGTGGGCCCGCGCTGACATAGACCCACTACCGCCTCGTGGTTTAGTAGGTCGCGGCGAAAGTGGCTAACTCACGTGTCGACGAGACTTTCACTAGTGCCAGAAGCTCGGGAAGCAGGCAGTCGCTGCGATTCAGAGCTCTTCTCCCTCTCTCTCATCACGTGTGGATTAAACTCGCGATGGAACTGGTGCTCCACTGCGATTGGGGTCGCCGGATCGATTGACACACTCTTCTTGCCTTTGGTGGCCCTCTCTCACTTTCGGTTGACCTTTACCGAGTTTTTGTATATGTGCGCAAACGATACCCTCTCCACCAACATGACACCGTATTTTCGGCTCCAGCCCGCCTGACAGTGCCGGACTGCCAGAGCGGTCAAAACTTCCCAACGTCCTTAAGGATTGGATTTACTGTTTTGTGACGTTGGAAGTTTTTTTTTGGGGGGGCGCATTCATCGAGAGTGTGTGTGTGTGTACCGGAACATCAAACAGTACTGAAGGTCCTTAAGGATTTTGTGTGGTTTACTTTTTTTGGATTATTCATCGAGCAAGGATTCGAACCCATTCGTTGTGCCTAAGCCTACATCATATTTTGTGAAACATTGTGCTGACGAGTGCTGACACTGGAATATTTTGTGATTAAAGTACATACATATATATATATTTATATTTATCGAATTATTTGTGCGCGTGTTAACTGCAAAATATCTACCCGTCCCGAAGGATATTTGTGTTAATATTAACTTCTAGCTTTTCAAGTGCCTTTTCTTTTTTTGCGCGCGTGTGTGAAAAAATTGACCCGCGAAACGCTATCCAAACTACCCAAACGCGATGAAGAGCTACTTGCCAAACAGCTAAAAAAACCATCATCGCAGCGTTTCTTTGAACCGAGCACTTTGAAACACTTGACCATCAAGATGATGAGCTCATCGCACCTAATGGATACTTCTTTCTTCCTAGCACCCCCCGGCATGCTGACCGTTGCCTCTTGCCAACAGCAGAGCATTGGCAACCAGTCGCAGCAGGGGCCCCTGGTGGAATACCAGCACGACCCGCCGGACACCAAAGAGGGCATTGAGGAACTGTGTCCTGTGTGCGGGGACAAGGTGTCCGGCTACCACTACGGCCTCTTGACCTGCGAATCCTGCAAGGGGTTCTTCAAGAGGACCGTCCAGAACAAGAAGGTTTACACGTGTGTGGCTGATCGCAGCTGTCACATCGACAAGAGCCAGAGGAAACGTTGTCCATACTGTCGATTCCAGAAGTGTCTGGACGTCGGCATGAAATTAGAAGGTGAGCCATTTCTTTTGTTGTTTCTTTTTCTGTGTTTACCGTCGGTTCTGTACGCACTGCTAAATTTTCAAAAACCAAAATAAGGCATCGTTTGCAAAATGCGCATCTCCTCAGCTGTTTATCTCCGATAGCGTGAATTTAAGATAAGGACGGATCCAGAAAATTTTCAAGGAGGGGGTGATTATGTTTTTCTCTTTACTCTTTGGGAACTTCGATTTCTAAAAACTTTCGGAGGGGTGTACTAAACCCCATCTCTTACCCTTACATAATCAAAAGTGCTCTACAGTTGTGTTTCTTTCGAGAAATGTTCACTGAGAATCTTCGAACATCTCTAATGTCATCGAAGGTCATCTAAAATTAAGGATTTGGAACTTCAATTTCGAAAAAAAAATCCTGTAGAAAGTTCCGGTCCCTATCTCTAGACGAGTGTAATAAAAGATGGACTAACGATTTCGTTTTCAAGACTTGAATTTCAGGGAAGTCATGAAACGTCATTCCCTTTCTCTTTACGCCTTAAGATTATGTAAAATTGCGTTTTTGGAACTTTTAATATCATAAATATACCTGACGAAAGTTCTTGTGCCTCGGCTCAAAGAAGGGGCGATCGCCCCCACCGCCCCTCCCTTGTATCCGTCCTTGATTTAAGATGTCTTCGGAAGGTTTTGTTTGTTGAGTTCTTCAAACCATGGGCGTGTCCTAGGCGAGAGATTTAGGCAGGGTCTTGCAAAGAAATTTCAGGGCCCCCGTCACAAACCACTTTTATGCCTTCCTTCCCATATTGTTTTCGCCTACGTCCCTACATATATTTCACCCCTTGTTTAAAAAATCTCGGGCCTGGGCCAACAGGTGTCCCTTCTCCACCTCAGTCATTGGATTTAGAGACATGTCCACCCGACATTCAGAACGTTTCCATTTTTAGCCAAAGAAAAAGGATTACAAGTTTCCATACCTCCCCCCCCCCCCCCCCGAAAAATAAAAATTACCCCCTCTAAAATTCTTTTCTGAACACGCCACTCTTTAAACTTAATGGTTTTCCACATAACTCTAGTGCATTCCAGTATTGCTTTACAATCATAGTCTTAAGTGGATTCGGCAACCGGTGGGCAAATAAAAGCCAACTTTTTGCAAACCTTACCACCAGAAAATGAGTAGCATAAAAATGAGGTTCATTCTTGTACATTTTTCTTTTGCGACAAAAATAACTGAGTTCCTTAGATTTGAGCCGTGAATGCAAAAGCGTCAGACACGGGATAAACTGTCCGAAACAATCATACATAACACTGTTGATTTCTATCCGTGCAAGTATAATTATTGTATGTCGCTGTTATTTTCGCTGACACAGATGGATTCATCCTCCCAAAGCTAAGCTGGAGAACGGAAAGTTATAACAAAAAAGAGAGTTAATGGGTGGGACAGTTGATCGGGGATTTAAAAGGATTTTATACACAATTTTACATTCCGAATTCAGACCTAACAAAGAGTTATTTCGGTGAAAACGGGAGATGATTTACGCTTAATGCTTTGTAGATTGTTCCTATCTGCATCGGGCTATTCAATGTTTACAAAAAAAAAAAAAAGTGAGAGTGTGTACAGAATAGTAGTAAATTTTGATGTGGTAATAATGGCGTTTTCTAAAATATTACTACTTCGTTTTGAAAGGGAAATGGATACTTCTTTACTAATAATAAAGCTGAAAGTCTATCTGTCCGGATCTCTGTCTGTCAGGATCTCTGTGACGCACATAACCCAAGACCGTTCGGCCGATTTTCATGACATTTGTCACAGAATTAGTTTGTAACATGGGGTGTGCACCTCATAGCGATTTTTCGAAAATTCGGTTTTGTTCTTTTTCTGTTCCAATTTTAAGAACATTTTCCCGAGCAAAATTATCATAAGACAGACGAGTAAATTACAAAGTTATCATAACGTGCAACCGTAACATGAGCGAGAAATTCATCTTATATTATTTGTAAATACACAGGCGAACCGAAAGACCTTTCAATTTTCTACTACGGGCAAAGCCGTGCGGGTGCCAGTTGAACTAAATATTTTCCATCCTAAAATAATGTTTTTAGTAACGGGTTTTTGCGTGAATGATTCAGAAAGGTCCCCCCCCCCCCCCCCCACTCTCTTTTGAACAACCTTTTCCCGTTTTTACTTAAGTGTTTGTTATTGGTTAAAACTTATCGTTCTCTTTTATCAGAGGATCAACGTAATGATTTCTATTCTTCTAAGAAAGTTTAATTAATTTTCGTAAACGTGCTTGAGATAATGCCTAAATCCGATTCGAAAGAAGCGATATTAATGAAATCACGCATAAGATATTTTTAAAACACTTAAAAAAACCCATCCTTTTTTTTTCTTTTTTTGTTAAAGAACTTACGATTTTAGTTTTTGGTCTCTGAAAATATTGAGCGTATTTGTTCGTAAGAGTTGAAATTTTCCTCGGGATAGTTTCGTTAACATTAGTTATTTTATTTGTGCTACATTATTTATTTATTATTATTATTATTTTTGATTATTCAGTAAAGGCAGCCGTTATAATTTGTTGTTAAATGCTGTTATTACCGCTAGATATTTCACTAACTGAGCTTCTCTCTTCCCTCATTATTTACCTGCTTTCTTTAAACATCTAATTAATAAATATTTCCACTACTAATTTTTCAATTAAAAAAACTTTTGTATTACTAAATGTTACCCAATTGTGGCTTTGTGTAAAAAGCTTATAAATTTTGAGCTTACTTGAAACCTATTTTGCTATTGATACGCGATCGCCGTAGTTTTCACCATTGCTGATGTAAAGAAAAATAAAATAGATAAACAAGATTCCCCGCAGAATCTAAATTTTTCGTGTTAAACAAACGCGAACCTTGGAGGATACTCAATTTGGAGATAAGATTTATTTGTATATGATATTAATAATAATAAAGAAAAAACTGCTGCTAGTTAAACATAAGGAAAACTGGGTCATTCGTTCATCAGAATTTGTAACAGATATCTGTATTCAGGGAATGTGAAACGTTTTCATTTTTCCGATTCTTTTTTGCGTTCGCATTTTCTCGTTGAGCTATGATTTGTTTTAGTATTTTTAAAAATGCATTCCTGACTTCTCAAAGCGATGGCGTTTTACTAAATTTTTGAAGTGACCTTAAAGTTAAGTTCACAACCATTTAAATATAAGAATGTCGGGAAACAAGATGTAATAGTTTAGTTTTAGTCCATACACTTTTTTGGGAGAGGTGACTCGTTTTTAGGGCTATTTCTTTTAATTCCTATATAAAACTGGAAATTAAACTTCTTTCCACCATTTTTCTTAGCTCTTTGATGTTACTTTGAAAAAAAAAAGCTTCAAATTTTTGCTTAAATAATTATTTAATTTGAAGCAAAGTTAGAATGTTGCCAAATTACATTTATCAAAATCTCATCTTTTTTTCAGTAAAATACTTCGTAATTTTTCAAGCTCTCTCTCTCTCTCTTTTTTGAATCTCAAACTGTGTCTTTAAAACGTTTGATAAAGTTATTTTTTTAATGGATATGAGTTCAGTACACTTTTGCAAACAGATTTTTAATTAAAGGCATTTGATCTATGTTATTCTTTTCCCCAATAGTGCAATTTTTTTCTTCTCCTTGTTGCCAATTTTATATTGCAACTTAATTAAATCCCAATACTTTAATTAGTCATTTTGTTAGTGTTTCAACATTTGTCCAATTTTTAAGACACATACTGTATATCATAAAAAACATCTATTTAAATCCCAATTGTAATGGTAATTGTCTAAATTTTCACGGTAATTAAAATGGGAATTAGATTCTCCTATTTTAGGCATCTTAATTTGAAAACTATTATGTTATACCTTGAAGTGTAAAAAATATTACAACCCGTATTCGTTTCAGTATATAAATAAATATATTTAAAAAATTCATTAAAATGCGTGGATTGAAAAGTAATTGTTCAAACAATTTAAAATATATAGTACATTCAACATTTTAAAAAAATTACACAACTTAATTATTTGGTACGAGAGAAGTTGCATGCAATATTTTGAATAGTTCCAGATTTTCACACCAGGTGGTGTATAAAGGCATTCGTCAACTATGTAGCACTTGCGTCATGCTAAGGGTGATCATGTTCATATTTTTTCATATCTATCTACTTGTCAATTTGTTTTTATTGTCTTATTTGAAAATCCTTTAAATCATGAAAAATAACGTGACGTACTTTTTTTTCTCAGCCATTAATTTTTATAAAACGTATACAACGTATATCAGTATACAGTACTCTCTTATTATTATTTTATTTAGTCTTACTTGTTTGCGATATCTTCCTTCGTTTCTTCTTATTTATTTTATTATTATTTTTTTTAAGTTGTCTTGAAGAAAATTTCGTGTTTTCTTTTGATATGGACAACCAAAATATATGATTTTAAAAGACTTCACTTGTTTCAACAATTTTTGCGCAACGCATTTGGCATGAATTGTTTGTTCTAAAATTAAAATGTCAGTTAGCTAATTTTTCGAATTTAAAATTACGTTACGATATCAAATTGTCGAAATTCTTCCATGGTCATGTTTTTTTTAAAACTAAAATTTTAGATTTGTACTTCGATTATTAATGTTATTGCTACCATTTTATAAGTATGCTTGATAAAATTCTGAAATTTGAAAAAAGAATTATCTGTTATCATAGCTCAAAGAATTAAATTTCTCGCGACTAATATTTGAAACAGCGATGTTTCCTTTGCTTTTTAATTTCCTTAAATGCGATTTCCAATTTTGACTTCTCAGTTTTTTCAAGCGTTGCAATCTTTACTCTTATTTACGCCACAAATGTGTCTTGTTTTATAAATAGATTTTGTTTTCTACAAATATTCACATACATAATAAACTTGGACTTGTGCTTAAAATTTAAATGAACTTGTGCACCATTGTGAGAAAGAGAGCTCTTGGAAAACAAATTAATTTATGATTCTGTAAAAACATGTGATTTTTGTCTGATTTTCAAGGAAATTAATTTCTAAAAGTGTTTTTGCCTGCTTAAAAAAAATTGAGTCCGCCATCTGTGACATCAATTGATTTCACTTTTTCTCACATTTAACGCTGTTTAAAAAATATCGATTTGTTTATTGTTCTTTTCAATCTCCCCTCCCACTCATGCACATCAATATTAGATTGTTTTTAGAGGGGGTACATTGACCTTGAAACAATGTCGTACATTATGGAGCTCCATAGAGAAAAATGAAAAGGACCATTTAAAAAGAAAGCCATATAAAGCTTGTTCATGCGCAGGGATCCTTCAAAGTAGCGATTTTTCTCTAACAAAATGATGAAATTTCAATTTATTATATGCACGAAAAAAATTGAGCACATTCGAAGAAACAAATAATTTTTTCGCAACATGAATTGATCGGTTATTAATTCTTGTTTTTTGTTATTCCCACTACTCTGACTTAGGAATAGGTCATTCAAAAATAAGCAACAGGTCCCAGCCCCCGCTCTGACGGGAATGTTAACTGAATAAAACAATACATTTGTTATTAATTTTCATTGTGTGTAAATCGACAAAAAGAAGAAATTTTCTAACTCAAATGATTGAATGTGTAATGTATTATTTGGGAGTTAAAAGGAAAAAAAAAAAAACGCATTGTCCTTAGGCAAGCCAAAACGAATGTCAATCAGTGGCGGGATATTTCAATTTGATTTATTATTTCGGGGGAAAAAAATCCCCATGAAAATCTCCTGCGAAGTAGCAGTGAATGAATGTGTACGGGCGTGGGAAGAGAGCGTTCCGACCGCATCGCGGCGCTGCAGTGCGAAAGGCCCCGCCCCGAACAGCTTTAGCAACAACCGGCGACCCAGTTTTTCTCTTCAAATCATCTGACCTACTGACCTCGTTGGCAAAAGCGGCGAGAGATAGAGCAAGTGTTCTGCTGCGGAGAGAATTGCGCCGTTTTTTTATTTTCTCCCCAGCTAGGTCACTGTTAAAAAGACTTTCTCACTTTCACTTTTTAGGGAGCGATTTCCCGTCTTGTCTGTTTGCTTTCGCTTTTCACGTCGAGCTGACGGTTCGGCCATTTTGTGCCTCGATGATGTCGCAACCAGCGCCGCTCGCGGCTGTTTTGCGCAAACTTCAAAACGATACGGTTGCTGCTTGTTTACGTCATGGATTCGCAGAGCTCGTTAAATGCTAACTCTTAAAACTGCAGTGGAATTTTGGGAAAAGAGAAAAGGTTTGATGGGAATTGATAGTAAAATCGGTAGAGAAAACGATGCCTCAGAGTAGGGGAAGGTGGGTTACTTCAGGCTTTAACTACTGAGAACGGGTAGGACCATTCTACCATCACGTGTGGGACATTCTTACTCGATAATTTCACCAACATTTTGTTCTTGAACTTTATATTTTGATTAAACAGGAGTAAGCACATTTTTTTCTCTTTCCATTTGATACCAAGATACTCCTGATATGTTTTATTTAATAACTTTGTTACTTAACATATAATTTATTTCCATGCGTCACATGCGGGACGTCCAAAGTGAGCCTCTTGTTGTTTGCTGCATACATTACTAAATATGTTTGCTCTATTAGTACAGCAATGACGAAACAAGTTGTAGGCTTTGAAAGCTAAGGTTCTAACGTAAAGGAAACATATTTCATTTGTTGAGAGATAATTTTTTTAATCGTTGAAAAAAAAATGTGTATGGCCATTCCAGTGAAAACGGCCATTTTGTCCCGCACCTGACGGTTCTTTTTTTTCATAAAAAATTAAATAATTTTGAAAGGCAAGGTCGAAATTTTTTTGCAAAAGTCACACGTTGTTGTGATTTCTTAAGAAAAAATATTTTGTTCAATACCCATTTGAATTATTATTTTAATAAAATGTATGAAGCTTCACATGCGGGGAAAATTTCCGTTTTCCTTGGAATGACCCTAAAGTGGTTTTAATTTGAAAATATTCTGGGTAGCTGCTGTGATGCATCTCTTAGTATTGGTAACGAAGATGCAATACTGAAGAACCCTCGTCTACGAATATCTAAATGTATGTTGATCTATTGCTCGTTTTCCTGGTGACGTCAAAATCATGATTTATTCAATCCATTCTATTAAAAGTAAACAAATGTATATATATTTGTTCGTATTTATTTATGTCCGTCTAGTTTTTTATCAAGTCCGGTTCCAACCATCGAACTCACAGAATATCATCCTGTTTTCGTAATTTATTTTTAGAAGACTTTCTTAAAATTAATGATGAAGGTAACTATAGTCGATTTACTTAACCTGGCAACATTGTGACGCTCACGCAGGTCCTAATCACCTCATTACAACACTGCCAGGTTAGATTTGCCCTAACTATAGATATAAAGTGACAAATCAAATAGACCAAGTTGTGACGAAAAAAGATTTTGCTCTAGTATAGTCTTTTCGCAGTGCATTCCTTATCTTACTTTTCTTTTTGATGATGCTTGAAACGATCGATAGCGAACTATTTTATTGAGAGGTTTAGGACCGTTAATTATAATCCAATTTTCTCGCTTAGACTAATTGCTGTCCAACAGAAAAAAAAAAGTAAGTGTTGACCTTGGAACACTTACGTTACGTAAAATATTTAGAAAATCTAGATAGGAGGTTTGGTTCATGTGCTCTATAAAATGGGCAAATCAAAATATGTAAAGAGAAATCAAATCAATCTGTAATAGAGAGTGCTGCGTTGACATATTCGAAAAACTAAAAACAACGGTTGTTTCGGATGCTACTTTTATCTATAGACATTATAGAAAAGTAGAATGAATGAGAAAATTACACTGAAATAGTCGAGTTCAAATTCTTTGCATTCTCCCACAGTTAACTGTTGTCTGAAGAAAGAGCTCAATTTCTCTTTTACATTCACAAATTTAACGGAATAATCTCATGGTTTTTCATTACATATATTTTAAAATCTTTTTTAATTGTAGCTACTTCTTTTTTCCTTTTTTAATAAATAAAGTACCTACTCCTTACATTAGTGTTTCAGTTAACTTCCTTATTTTATTTGCTTTTCTAGTTTAAATTAACTTAAAATCATGGTTATATGCAAAAACTATACATATTTGTTTCTAACGGAAAATAAACTTTTAAGTTCATCAGGAGTGTTCACAGGGGGGGGGGGATTATGGCGCAAGTTGCGTAATCATTTTTTTAGGGGAAGAGGGGGATATTTTATTTTTTAAAATTATTTTTTAAAATTTATTTATTGATTTATTTTTAATTTAAACTATTTGTTTAATTTTATTCTGTTTATATTTTATTTCATTTATTTATTTAGTTTGTGTGGTGTATGTAAGTCATTAAAAGTCAGAACGTTTCAAATAAAATAATAATAATAGTTAATAATAATTAAAATAAATAAATTAAAAAAGAGAGCTAAAAATGAAAAAGGGAAAGAGAGCTGAGAAAAATGGGGGGGGGGGGATTTGCGCCATTGAACTTGGGGGGGGGCACCCCTGATTCATTAATACAGTGCGTAATTCATACCCAATTCAACGTCGATTTTAATGCGTGATGAAAATGGCCAAGGGTCGCAGTTGCCCTGCCAAGTGTGATCTTTAGAAGAAATGCCTTAAAAGAGATCATAAAACATCTGCTTGTAGTTTATTCGACATAGTATGCTTGAAAACCTTACGAAAGGACTTGAAAATGAACCTTAAAAATTTGGTTAATGTACGAGATTTTTCAACGGAGCCCCATCCTTTAGAAACTGATCTTTGATTATTACGTTATGCACTTACTCAAACTCACCTTACAGTCCTAAAAGTATTGAAATTTAAACAAATTCTTTTTAGAACACATAATTTATAACATATTTTTAAATTTGAAATAATCTTTACTAATAATAAAGCTGAAAATCTCTCTGCTTGTCAGGATCTCTGTCATAGCGCCTAGTTCCGTACGGTCGATTTTCATGGATTTTGGCACAAAATTAGTTTGTAGCATGGGGGTGTGCACCTCGAAGCGATTTTTCGAAAATTCAATTTTGTTCCTTTTCTATACCAATTTTAAGCAAATTTTACCGGGCAAATTATCACAACGGGGACGAGTTAATTACCAAATTATCATGACGTGGAACCGTAACATGAACAAGGCATAGCAAATTGGCGAACAATTCATCATCCAGTATTTGTAAATATACAGACGAACCAAATGACCTTTCAATTTTCTCCTCCGGGCAAAGCCGCGCGGGTACCCTTAGAGTTCAAAAAATTAATCGAGACAGGGTTTATTGAAAATGTAAATCATATTACTTCATTTTCCTTTTTTTTAAATTATTTTTTCCCTAATGGCAGAACTCCCCTTGGGTACGGCCTTGATTGCATAAAAAAAAAAAAAAAATTAATAAATAAATAAATAAATAAATAACGTTGTTTGCTCCTTTATTGTTTCTACAAACCGTTTCACTCGTTGCGCGTACGACGCTTCCCCAGCTCAGCCAGCATGGTCGTCATCGGATCCCATGCAAATAACCGTATGTGGGCACCGTTTAGCCCTGACCCACTCTCTCTCTCTCTAATGATCTCCTCTTGTGTTTACTTTCCTCTCCATCCCGCATCCTTTCCTCCTCCGGCTTTCATTAACACTTCCCCCATCATTCGCTGCCTCTCTGAAACGCAAACATTGTGTTTCAATGTGGCAGCTTCCCTCGCTGGAAATGGGTTGCTTTTGTTTCATTGGTTTGTGTTTCATCGCGATGAGCCTCGACGGGTCATACTCTCGGAGGAGGTATGCGAATTGAGGGAATATTAGGGGAGGAGGGGGATAACGTTGCATTTATCGTTATCTTCTTTACTAATAATAAAGCTGAAAGTCTCTCTGTCAGGATCTCTGTGACGCGCATAGCGCCTAGACCGTTCGGCCGATTTTAATGAAATTCGGTACAAAATTAGTTTGTAGCATGAGGGTGTGCATGTACACTTCGAAGCGATTTTTCGAAATTTTGATTTTGTTCTTTTTTCTGTTCTAATTTTAAGAACATTTTACCGAGAAAAATTATCACAACGAGGACGAGTAAATTACCAAATTATCATAACGTGAAACCGTAACATGGGCGAGCAAATGAACATAGCAGATTGGCGAAAAATTCATCATCCAGTATTTGTAAATATACAGACGAACAAAATGACCTTTTAATTTTCTACTACGGACAAAGCCGTGCGGGTAACGCTAGTGATGAAATTAAGTGGAAAAAAAAATCTAGCTTGTACAGTAGATTTAGCTGCTTAAGACTCTCTTGCTACAACTACTGTATATGCTAAAAACAAATTTTCATGTTTTGTTATCACCCTCCGTGCCATTCCTCCCGACATTCCCCAACGTTTAGGAAATCGCTTCGTTTACTCCTGTCACTTTCTGAGCTATCATGTGACTGCTTTTCGCTTTCCCCTGAGCCCGATATTTGCTTGAAACAAATAAAATAGTAAAATGATGCATGTGCTAGATTTCAGTAAATTGAGCGGGGCCTCTCAAAGCCTCAAAAAAGCCTCTCAACTTCAACTCGAAAAATTCCCAAAGGTGTATTAATAAATTATTTTTGTATTAATCAATCAATCAATCAATCAAACAAACAAATAATAATAATATTAAACCGGTTTTCACGCTAGTACAAACGAAAAAAACTACTTTCAAGACTTGTAAGCCAATATTTTTCTTGAAATGTCTGAGACAGCACGTAAAATATAAGTACATGACCTTACCCAAGGGTTCCCAAACTTTTCCGATTCGCGGCACCCTTTGAAGAATTATACTAGGGTGCTTTGAGAAAATTCTATCTCCAGCACCCTTTGCGGCACCCCTTTCCTCTCCTTAGGGTGCCGCGACACCCAGTTTGGGAATCCCTGACCTAACCTGAATGTTTTTCTTTGATGTTGGTAATGTCGCGCGCTATTAGAAGAAAAGATCTCCCGAAATTTTCTCAATTCGGAGTTAAAAATGAACAGCAAGAAGAATACTTAAGGGAGCCAAGAGAGCCAAACAAACTGGTAGTTAATGCAGAATTAGCAAACCTTAGCTTTGCCATCAATCTTTGAGTTGAACCGCACCATTGCTGCGGTCGCTCATCTGGGATGCTAATTCTACATTAGCTACCAGTTTGTTTGGCTCTCTTGGCTCCCTTAAGAGATTTTTCGCCTCCAGCTCGTGTGATTCCTATTCCGGGCTGATGAGTGCTAAAAAGCACGAAACTGCAGTCCTAGGATGGAATAACTGAGCTGGCGGTGTATTTTACGTATTTCTGCCTTAGCCCTGCCCTGGCTTTAGGGCGGTAACTTACTACAAAATCCTCTTTTGTTTTTAAGTTCTAATATTGCCTTCGTCTTCTGTCACATAAAAAGAAAGATTGGCAAACTGATATACAAGTCATTAAAATAAATCTCTTTGAAAGTTAATGGTATTGCTCAGTTAGCTCCAAGGTCCAAGGTTTTTTATGTCCAGCGAAAAGAGGATTTTCATTCATTTTAAACTAATTTGTGGTTTACTAAGCCATTGTTTGACTACTCGTGTTTTCCAATTTAATCCGCACCCTGACACAGGAACGTGAGTTCATCGTTGTCTGATTTGAAAAAAAAAAAAAAAGTAATAAAAAAAAGAATATTTATGAAGCGTTAAACATGCATACAAATTAGTTAATGCGATTTGCCCGAAGGAATTTACTCTTCACAGATTAGTGAAGAAAAAAAAAATTACACGAAAGTGGAAAAAAACAGGCTTGTCCTTTTAATGACAGTAAATAATAAATGAAAAGGGAAAAAAAGTAAAAAAAAAAAGTTTGCAGACGCCTCTTCAAGGTTAACTACTTCGGCCGCCCTTTTGCATGTTCGCGAGTTCTATTCCTTCCTGTTCGCGGAACGTGACGATTTGTCGTCCTCGCTTCCAACAGAGAAGTGAAGTGAACAGGTTAATAGGCTTCCGATCGAGTACCCAAAATAGATCATTTGCATAGATACACGAGAACCCCTTAGCTGTGCATTTTTTCCCTCGCAGCCATTGGAGGGTTAGGGCTCGTATTTGTCGGACGAAATTGGTTGAGCTTTATCTCGCACACCATCATCAGCAACAGGTATCGAATTCGTGATCATTTATGGAGTGCAATCTATTAGATCCATGGCATTTACATCAAAACTGCATTAATTAGTCATGTAAGTGCCTGATGCAGCTGCGTGTAAAAGTAAACTTTGGCTCGAATTAAAAAAAAAAAAAAAACTGACCCCGTTTGCAAAGGTAAAAAGTTAAGCAAAAATCTAGGCCTTAAAAAAAAAAAAAAAAAAAAAAAAAAAAAAAAAAAAAAACGGAATTCGATCCAGAGGCTGGAACATATGTCTGCCGGCAGGGGCGTGCACGGGGGGGGGGGGATGTTTGTTGGCTCTGGCCCAAGCCGAAAGGGGGTCCGAGATTTTTAAAATAGTGGTGAATTGTATGTAGGGATCCTAAAGACGGATCCAGGAAATTTTCAATGAGGGGCGATCATCTTTTACTCTTTACTCTTTGGAACTTCAATTCCTAAACATTTCCGGAGGAGAACCTTATTGCTTACCCTTACGTAATTAATGGTGTTCAACAGTTGTGTTTCTTTCGAAAAATATTCACTGAGAGCCTTCGAACCTACCTCTAATATTTTCTAACATCGTCTAAAATTCAGGCTTCAAAACATCAATTTCGAAAAAAAATCCTGAAAAAAGTTCCTGTCCCTAAGAGATGGACTAATATTTCGTTTCCAAGACTTGAATTTCGGGAAAAGCTCCCTTTCTCTATACGCCATCGAAGATTATGTATAAATGAGCTTTTGGAACTTTAATATCGTAAATGTTCATGAAGAAAGTTCATGTACATCGGCTCAGTGTATGGGCGATCGCACCCACCGCCCCCCCCCCCCCTTGTACTCATCCTTGATGGGATGGATCCCCAAAGCAAAGTACTTGAAGATGTTCTGCAACGTAAAATTATTTGACCAAATTTGTTCTGCAAGTGCAATGCTTGAGCATTGTATTAAGAAACCAACGGTGACCTTTTTCACAAATCGGATGCCCTAAATCCAAATCGTTCCATAGAGGAGTTTTTTTTTTTTTTTTTCAGTTTTTAAAACTTCACTGCTGCTATGCACTTTTGTAGAAGCTAAACCGATTGAGATTATCCAAAAAATTTTACATGCTTTTTAAAATGCATAGAAAGAGGAAAGATACAAAATTTTATAAAAATCCGAACCTGTCAAATCACGTTTTTTTTTTTTTTGAAAGGTTTACATGGCAAGAAAGAGCAATTAAAATAGTGTTAATTAGTAAATGAATTACTAAAATAATACATAAATGAATCAAGTTAGGGTAGCATATAATATCAGGGTTCGCCGATATACATCAATCGATATATATCATGTTATATATCACGATATATATCCGATATCTAGTTTGAAAATATCTTGATATTTTCGATATTTATTTTTTCAACTACGGTATTTTCAATATAAAAAATATATTAATCATAGTTATTGTCATTTATTATTACAAATAGCCAAAAAGTAATGTACTATATTTTTATGATGCATTAATACATCATTAATATAACAAATTAATATAAAATTCCTTTTTAAAATTTTATATTCATAAAATTATTAGTAATGTAACAATTTCAATTCATATTAAAAGTGCCTGATTAAATATTAAACATTGGTCAGAAAAAAGAAAATGATTTATGACTCTGCACCGCCTAATGCATATTTTATATATCTGAATCATATAACTTTGTAAAACTATCTAACAGAAGTAAAATGAGTAAAACAGATAGTACTAATAAAATTGATTAAAATGGTAAGTGAAATAATTAGATATAAACAATGAAAGAAACCTTATTTTTTAAGTCTAAATATTGTAATAACAAAATAAGAAAAGAAAGAGTGATTTGAGGATGCATTTAATATTTTGAAAACTTTGTTTTGTGTTGATTGAAAATATCGGACAGATATCAAAATATCCGATATGTACTGTCTAACCACGGTTTGTATGGAAAGGCAAACATCCGGTCCGGTTTACACGCGGAAATGGAAGCATCTATTAGCTTTCAGGGAAGCCAGATTTTGCAGATGTATGTTAGCCTCTAAATTAAGCAGAGTCTCATTCAAATGAGCTGAATGCGTGCATAAAATTTTTATTTTTCCCCTCATTCAGATGGAGTCGCCTTAACTGGATGTTTGCCAATTCCATACAATCTGTGATCAAACAGTATATATATATATATATATATATATATATATATATATATATATATATATATATATATATATATATATATATATATATATATATATATATATAAAAAAAAATATCGGATATTTTCGAATATATCATATTTTTGAACCCGGTATAATATAACACTTCAAAACTTTCTAAATTCGGTTTGGGGTACGAAACATTTCTGAAACTCGTGACCTCTTTGCCCTCCTCTTGTATCCGCTCCTACGTTCAACAGGAAAGACTTAAACATATTAATGTCACAAATGAGGATTTTTTTTAGTTTAGGAAAAATATAAGGCTCCAAAAATGATTCCCCTTAAATATGAAATGTTCAGGGTGAAAATAGCACTGTTGAAGACTTCGAAAATGAGTCTGGAAAGGAAACATTTTTTGAAAAAATGAAACCATTTTATTCTCCAACAACTCAACTCTTGAGCATCGTCCATTTGTATATTTCTAATCTGAAGAGAAAAATCGATTTCTTCGTCGAGAACAACAAACACTTCATGCTTTTACGATACTTGCGCAACTAAATTACGTAAGTTCCCCTCCCTGTCTTGTTTATCTTCTTTTCTTCCTCTTTCTCTGCGTGTGACCTGTTGCTCTTTGAGTGAATAAAAATCCTTTTACTTCACTGAAAGGAGCGAGCATCCCAAAAGAGTGGCGTTCGTAAGCGAAATTTTTTCCCGCGCTAATGTTATCAGTAGCCTTGAAAGGGAATCGAATTTTTTCCGGAATCGTCTGCCGTCGTCTCTGCTTTTGCGCATGTGCTACGAATGAATAAAGTCTAGCAGGTATAACGAGGTAGTTTCTAGAAGCGTATTTGACCACGGTTTCATTTTTCTGCAACATTGAGACAAAAAATGAGCCCTTTTTGTGTCCCAAACGGTTGTATGAATTCAAATAGGTTATAAATATATTGCATTTATTTAGCTTTTAGCAATTTTAAATTATAGCGAAAATAAAGCATATTTACTTAAAGTTGGCTTTTTTTCTAAAGTAGGTTTCGAACTAGAAAGAATGTTTTAGAGGGGAAAACGCAAGATAGAAAACATATATTTTTTGAACACTTTCGTTTTTCTTTCTTTTCAGCCACAGTCGATGCACACGTATAATTTTAAACCCATGTTAATCGCTATATTTTCCCCCAAAAAGTGTTATTGACGGCAAGTGTAAAATGGTGTAAATCACAAAACGCTGTGTTTCATAACTCGGTGAATCTTGGTCGTACTAATGTCAAACTTTTTGCGTTGGAATTATTTTTCAATGGAGATTTTTTCGCTAAATATAATTTAGGGGATCTAGGACCCGTATAAAAAGTTAAGTAGTTTTTGACTCACTTTTATTTTCGTTTCAAACATTCAGTATCTTAACTCTGCATCTGCTTTTGAACATTTTTGCAGTTTAAAGTATGCATCTGGGACTAAAGGTTACGAAAAAAAAGGTCTTACAGGTTAAACTGGAACACCCTGTTTAATTATATGAAATGTGTATGTGTTTGTTGTTATTGCTAATGAACCGAAAGATTTTGGTTGAGCCCTCACTAGAGATGCAAAATTTCCAAAAATTTTGAGCCGGCGGGGGAAAAAAGTTTTTTCATGTGGTTTTTTTAATCCCTGGAAAAATTGAATTTTACAAATTCAAATGTATTTAATCGCTATATTTTCACAGGAAACACAAAAAATATTAAATATTCAAAGGTGTATGCAATCTGTGCTATGATTTTTCCATCCCGCTGATGTTCGGTCGGTAGCCGAAACGCTTTAAATCCGCTTGTAAATGAGATGCATGGGCATTGAATTGTGAGCGACATTCCTGCTCGGTGAGTGATTGTGCAAGTGCGACTGACGAAAAAAGCCGGTCTATTTACAAAATGGGGCATTCCGACCCTCGGTTCGCTCTTTGGCAGAATAAATAAAGAGGAAACCCGCCAAGTGGTGGTACGTGAGCTGGAAAATGGAACTCGGAAGGGGCATTGGGGGGATATAGCCCCCACTGAATACCGAAAAGTGCACTCGGAATTGAGTGACCGAGGTAGTAACTGATATAACGAATATGCAAGGTGTTTTTCAGGTCTTGATCGGATATAAAGAAAATTCGTTAAACAAACGGTAGTTCAGATTCAAGCCAAATTCTTTCTGCATTTTATTTTGATTCTTATGTCGCCGTCCCCCCTCAACACCATGACGTTAATACACTTATACTTGTGCACTTTTAATCACTGACGCGGGCGGGGTGTGTCGAGTGTCATAGCAGTTCTTATATGGACACAAACGGTCATAATTATGATGGGGAATATGCATAGGCTCCCATGGCGGGGGGGGGGAGACTCGAGCCCATCTATAGACATTAGAAGTACTAGTTTTGTCTTCTAATGAAAATGAAAATTGACCGTTACATCGGGGTTGGAAGCATTTTGGTCCTGAGTTCCTGAGTACCGCTAAATATTGTATAACTTGTCCAAGATTGTAATAAGGACAGCAGTGACTTAAAAAATCATCACTCGAATGCGGACAATTTCTTTAAAGATATTTAAAAAGATAAATAAATAAAATAATAATAAACCTTCTCCAGCTTTTACCTTGTGTTTACTTCGAGGAATAAATAGAATTCACTTCAAAAAAGAAACCCTTTCAAAACAATTTCTCTTTCAATTCCTGTTAACTGATTTACAGGATTTCTTCCAAAGACCGATTGAAATGTCGGTGTTCTTCTTTTCTTTCTTTCTTCTCCTCCTCTCTCTCTTTTCTTTCAACTGCAGACAGTGTAAGGAGTGTTTTGAAATAGTTTAGAAGTTAATTACTTTCGGTTTCACAAGACATGGGATTAAAAGTGCTTTGAAATTAAACTTGATATTTTTTGTTATTTTATTATAGTATTTTTTTTAAAATCCTTTTTCCATCTGTTTTTCGAAGCACCTTTTCTGTTCGTTGTGTTTCTTTTTCTATCATGTCATTACCTTTACACTGCTGTCTTAAACTGTATGGCAAAATCAGCAATATTTTACATGTATGCAGCTTTTGGTAGATGACTTGTACAAAAGATTGACATTTCTTTCTGGGATGAGGTTTCTGAGTTTGTTAATTGTATAGCTGTCGTTATTAGTAACAAATAAAATTTTTTTTAATGTTTTTATTTTTAAAAGAAAAATTAATTGCGAGTACTAGTTGAGGCCATGGGTTCCACTGCTTCCGAATCGCTTAAAAAAGATTTTCATGAATGAAACTGATGAATTATTGTGAATTCTTACAGAAATAATTATGTTCTGTACACATAACTGTCAAAGTTGGCGTTGTTCCTTGTTGTTTTATTTTTTCATAACAGAAGCAACGGTGTGTAGCGTACCCGAGGCGCGTTATAACACATAAGTGTATCTACGATCAGTAGCATAACTATGGGGTCTAGCGCCCCAGGCGAACTAAAGTAATTGCGCTCCCCCCCCCCCCCTCAGGGTCGCCTACGTGGGAAGTCACCGGAGTTCATTGTGTCCTCCAAAAAAAATTTTTTTTGGAACATTTTGATTAATTGATTCGACAAATAGGAAGCACAGCAGTGTAATTTTTTTTTCTTATTTTCTTTTTAGAATTGTTTTCAATGATACCCAATGTTCCTTCTCAGTAGATGTTATGTATATATATATATATATATATATATATATATATATATATATATATATATAGCCTCTAGCTCTTTTTCTTGCGAGTTTTTTTTAAATTTGTTTAAAGCTTTTTTCAAATTATTTGATCAAAAATAAATAAATAAATAAATAAAATAAAAAAAAAAATAAATAAATCAGTCAAAACGCCGCCCCCTGGCAGCTGCGCCCCTGGCGAGAGCCACTCCAGAAAACCCCTAGTTACGCTACTGTCTACGATATCCAAATAGAAAAAAAAATCAAATTTCAATACTTGGACCATACTTAAAAATCTGTTTCAGGCTGACTCACTATCAATAAAACTAAGAGTCAATATTTGGAAGATGTGAGTCTATTTAGAAAGTTGGAAAAAAGAGAAAAAGACTAGTGATGTTCGACCTTGAGCTTAAACTTTTACTAGTTTATGTTAAAAATTTAAATACAAATTTAAATAATTTTCTTCATTTTGTTGTAGTTTCTTCATTTTGTTATGAACTTGATGCGCATTAAATATAACTTAAGTAATGTTAAGGAATATTTTTTTTAATATAATGATGAGAAGCTCACAGAAAGGAACTAGTAGTTCTTCTAATAGTTATGCGATTCAACAAAGGTTTGATGATCTGTAGTATAAACAGAAGCGACAATTGTCTCGGCTTCTGTTACTCAAGGACTGTCATGTGATATTCGCGACGGAATCGGATTGGAGATCTTTTGTGGTTGTAAGATTATATTATGTTTAAGTAGCACTACAAAGAGACAGAAATTATTTTTAGACCAAGAAAATTGCCATTTTCTGCTTTAAGAACACTTAGTTGGAATTATCCTAGACAGAGACTGATAAACTAACCAAAATAATTCAGCATTTCATATCTGAGTCCAAGAAACTCTATTAAAACTGGATGGGAGACAACCAGACATGTTTCTTTAAGCGTTCTTCCTGCAATCATCGGCATGACAACCTGCGTAGTCCAAGGCCATACGTCTTCAGAGCATTTATTCCCCCGTTCTGCTGCCCAACTTCTTCCGATTTCTGATTTTGACAGTTTCTCACAGTCGTTTCATTAAACCATCTAAGTCATCCGTATTCTGTTGATTTGGGATGGATGGTTTAATTCTAATTCTGTTTTCATTCCTGAATCATGCCCTGCAAACGTCATTCCGTGGATGACTACAATAAAATTTAGTAACCCTTTCTATGAACTTTCCGAGAAGTTCTGTATTGCATTTCTCTTCCCTGACTTATTGATTTTTTTTGCGGCTGTTAAGAGTTTTCTTAAAATCTTGCTTATGTCCAAATTTAAAAGGTGCACTTCAAAATTGAGCACATAACTTTATAAAAATTTGGTTTTGCCTTTCTTTTAACGAGACCTGAAGTTGAAAATTTTTTGTGGTGATATTAATAAAAGTCTTCTCTGGATGTGAGTACTAATGTAACTTTTGCAGTGAACTTTTAAGTTTTGACACATAAAACTTCGTATCTCATCAAATTTAAGTTGATCATGCATTTTTAGCAAGGGTAGAGTCTGTTTGTAACAACTACGATGGATTTTGGTTTGTTGATGACCCTTCGTTGATTTTTATGTACAGATCTTCCTAGATTTCTCCACGTTGATACTGCTAAATTTTTCTTCCATGGATAGAGGAAGAAGAGGTTATAATTGTCCTGCATTAAACAGTGTAATCCAAAAAAAAAACGAACTTTTTATTGATGATAGAAAAAAATAAGAATGGTAATATGCTTAAAGCAAATGTTCATTCAAAATAGGACCAATTTACTCAATACAACGTTTTGAGCGGTCAACGAATTTTTCCGTAGACTTTTTAAATTTGGTTCTGGGAATGTTCTTTACTACCTGTGTCACGGTTGTTCGAATGGCTGGAATATCATAGCAAAAAAGCTCCTTTCATTGCAGTTTTCAGATTCGGAACAGAAAATAAATTTGTCTTCTCGATCACCCTCCGTGTTCGCCTGATTTATCACCGTGTGACTATTTTCTGTTCCCGAAACTGAAAACTGCAATGGAAGGAGACTTTTTACGATGATGTTTTAAGTAGTCGTGACACAAATGCTAAAGAATTTTCTTAAAACCGAATGTAACGTCTATGGATAAATTGAACGTTCAAAACGTTGTATTGAGTTAAATTTGTCCTACTTTGAATAAATATTATCTTTAAAACATATCACCAAACTTATTATTTTCTATCACTAAATATTTCGATTCGATCACACTGTACTAGACTGATCTGCTTGGCTTTAAACCGTGGTTTCTGTGATGGGAATAACCACCCGAATCCCCTTGTGGATGTTCCCCTGCTTCTCCATGAAGATTCAACATAAATCTTTGATGGCGCCAGGGGGTCATGCCCCCCCTTCCTCTTCAAATGATCAACGATAGCCTAAAGCTGCGTTTTGAGGGTTTATATTTCGAAAAATTCGCCTCATACCCTTAATTTATGCCTTAATATCATCAGTTCTACGTACTTGACCAGAATTCTAGGAAAGACTCCCTCCAAAACCAGAAACTGGAACAGGAACCAGGGGTGGCTTATCTTTAAAACACATTACCAAACTTATTATATTCTATCACTAAATATTTCGATTCGATCACACTGTACTAGACTGATCTGCTTGGATTTAAACCGTGGTTTATGAGAAGGGAATAACCCCGCGAGTCCCCTTGTGGATGTTTCCCTGTTTCTCCATGAAGATTCAACATAAATCTTTGGTGGCGCCAGGGGGTCATGCCCCCCCCTTCCTCTTCAAATGATCAACGATAGCCTAAAGCTGCGTTTTGAGGGTTTATATTTCAAAAAATTCGCCTCATACCCTTAATTTATGCCTTAATATCATCAGTTCTACGTACTTGACCAGAATTCTAGGAAAGACTCCCTCCAAAACCAGAAGCTGGAACCGGAACCAGAGGTGCCCCCAATGGGAGGTCACGGGAAGTCACAGTGACCTCTCAAAAATTTTCTTGTTCCACAAATTTCGTCCGACGATTCGGCAAAATCATCATTTGGAAAAATTTGTAGTTCTACTCGGCAAATTGAGAATTTGTGCCTTCCCGAAAATCTGAGTTTGGGGCGCCCCTGGCTGGATCCGCCCTTGGATGAAGCAGTCATAAAAAAATGAAATACCACTCACTCATTAAATATATATACTATATATACACATGAAAAAGGAAAGTGGAAAGAGAGAGGGAAGGTATTTTTTCGAGGTTGGCGCAAACTCTCTCCCGCTCGATGGAAGTAGGTCGCACGGCGCGTATTACGAAAACGGCTTTTTTAAAAGGAGGAAAAAGGAAACCGTAAAAAGCGAAAACGGTCGCGGGGGGAGGGGAGTGAATTCACGTGATCAAGATCACGGTGCAGAATGAGAACTCGTTGCGTCACGCGTTCTTTTGCGAAACCGTTCTGTCCGAACGCCTGTTGCTTCACCTTCTCGGCGGCTCTCCCTCTTTTATTAGCAGTGCTCTTGGAAAAGCGACAGAGGGGTGGCCGCTAGACGGCGCTGCAGTCGAGCACCCCGGATGTCTATGGATTTCCTCACCGTTTCCTGCCGTCCGGTTTTGACATTATTGCACTCCGTGAACAAATTTTAAGGCGTATTTTGAAGAAATTAAGGTTACTTGACAAAATACTCTGTTGAGAGTAAGATACGGGTCCTTTGTTATCCCTTTATTTACCCTTTTTACATGCTCAGACGAATTTTTACTCAATTCTACGTATTGATTAGATCCACGTCCGTCATTTCGAAGTTTTCTGGGAGGGAGAGGCAAAAAGTTGGTGTTCGTTAATTTCACTGGGAAAAAACTACAAAATTGCCTAATTTCATCATGTTTCTAACCCCTCCCAAACGCCCAAATGATGGGCCTTATTGGATCACAACACAAGCTGATTTACCTTTGAAAGCGACAGGCTAAAACTGAAGAAAAGTTTAAAGACTGTTTAGTTTAGAAAATATAAAAAATTATGCAGCACCTTTAGAAAACTGACCAGTAAACCATCACTGTTTATCTTGTATAATTAAAAACTGAGCGTATGTATCTATGTCCAAATTTCTTCTCCCGAACGACAGTGAACTGACCATCGAACCAGGTATCGATGGATTCGTAATCTTTCTTTCTATATGTTTGGCTATTTAACATAATCCTCCGCTAATAATTAGCGGAGATATCAATTAAAAATTATTAATTATGACACTTCGATTTCAACATCTAATTAATATTTTCCTCCCTTCAAATTATTATTCAGTGCTTCATTTCAATTTTCCGTAACAATTCTTTTATTAAAATTTATAGCGTGAAGAAAATCATTGAGACGAAAGATCTGTTGCCATTTATTTCTCGAATATGAGCAAATAAAATTCTGGGTTTTGTTGTAAAGGCTTCTCCTGTAATCGAGGGATTTAAAATGTTTACTTTTTGGTTATTTTTCCGAAATCTGCCGCAAAATTTTACTGTTTTTTTTTTTTTTTCAAGCCTGATTGCTGAACAAGTGTCACTTGACATAACTTTTATTTTCGAGGTGGGGACCGTGCAAAGCCGGGTGACGTAGCTAGTTAGTCTCATAAATAGTGACTGTTTCCTTCGTAAGCCTGGTATAACCTTCGTCAACATATATTTAGGCCTTATTTCTGGTATTGTTGACGATAAACATACTCTGACCATCATTTTGCCTTCATACTCATAACCACCATTGACAAGTTGCCAATGTCAACACATGATCGAAAATTTAAATGATCTCCTTGACCTTGAATAGTCATCGAGTTTTGGTTTCTACACACGATAAATATTTAGGTCTTGATTCGGTACTTTCGAAGAACTGGCGATGTAGATATGGACTTGTTCTTATTCTCTCTTGTTTAGACCAACAACAAGTATCGCCGTTTGACATTGTGCCGATTAATGATCTGATGTCTTTAGAGATAACCTCATATTGAACGGAATAGACCCTTGGTCGACAGATTTTTGCCGAATTAGAAGATTCGGTGTCTCATTTTGGCAGTTGCATAGCTAGAAATTCCTCAAGAGTGTCCTGCTTAAAATCAGCCAGCACTTATAATTGAAAATTCTCATTGAAGCAGAGATAGTTTGATTTTAGTTTTACATCGTAGTATTACGTTAAATTGATTAGATGATGAAAAAAAATTTTTTCAAGTGAAATGGAGTAACTCGAAGTTATTGCAGCTTTATTTTGAGCTTCAAAAACTGAGTCTGAACCCCCGGGGACTACCACCTTTCAAACGCCACTGCACTTTGGTTAACACATTCTTTGTCTGAGCATTTGTTTGTGTGTGTTTTGTGAAGAAAGGGGTGGGGGTACTTAAATCAACAGATTATTTCGTTTGAAGTTGTTAGTTTGCTCATGAAATCCTTTGCTTCCAAGTCATTTATTGCTCTCAAGGTCAGCAAGAATCGTTAGGCGTGTTACGTATCCTGACGTCATATTTTGACGATTTTGAGCACGCACTGTTGCTCAGTGTATTCATAAATGACGTCAGTAGTGATTGAGACGCCTCCAGCGATGTCTAGTTGCGAAATATTTTTAAATCTAGGTTGATTTGCATTTCAATTTATTCTTCTAATATAATTTTCACTTTTCAAGACAGCCTTCAAATTATTTTCCTGTCGTAGTTTTAGTAAGGATAGTAGTAGAAATGAAATTTAAGGAATGCATGCTGCATGAGTTGAAAAATTTAGAATCGTAATATTTTTCTGCAATTAAGGTCACCATCGTAATGTCTCTTTACTTGCGTGATGAGAAATACAATTTTATTGAGGAGCCTTTCAAGATCGCCGTGGACAGCAGCCTGACGAACAATGATTATTTTAACACTAGAAAGACGGAGGGGCCTGTGTGGTCCCTCGCGTAGTTTGTTGTTTAATAACTCGGGTAATATCTAACGGAACTTAATGGAATTTTCTGACTTTTCATTATATGACACTATTTGAATGCTTGTTTAATCATTTAATCATTCGCCTCATAGTACTGTTAATATTGATCCTCATACCTAGAAAGACGGGAGGGGCCACAGTGGCCCCTAAGCATTTTGACAATTAAAAAATTTATTTTTTTTCCTTTCTCCTAATTGTTGTAGCATAAAAAAATGCCATTCACTCTATTTTAACCTGTAACTTCCTCTTTATGCAGCCAATTGGATATCCAAATGCTATGAACAGTACCGACTGTTTACCATCCTAACGGTGGCCATTGCTCTTAGAAAGGAAAACTAATTCAACCTTTTGCCCAGTATAGAGAGAAAAACTAAAAATAATTAAGTACTAAGTTTTTATTTAGTCATGAAAGAAGGTGTATCAGGCATGTGGACTCCCTCAGGAAGAATTTTTAAAAGAATTCACTCCAAAAATGGGTAGGGGCCACACTGGCCCCTTCAGTCTTTCTAGGTATACAGAAAATGTCAGTCGTTCTAGTGTTAAGCTTTAATGTTTATTTTAACAATCACTACGTTAAAAAGTTTATTAGCGACAAGAGCAGCACATGCCTTCTTGTTTTTCGATTACATGTTTAGTTGCATAATAATCCGAATATGTATCATTTTATCAGACAGTGTTTATCGTTATGTATAAATCGAGCTATTTTGTGGGCAATTATCTGTCGTATCAGTGTAGCTATTTTTTAACGAACATATTTTACTCTATATACCCATTTTTAACTAAAACCTTAACATTTTATTTGTTTAAAGCAACACCGCCCGTTATGGAGGTCATGTGAGAATGTGTTTAAAAAATGGGCACAAGATTAAACGCGTCCTTTCGAATTTTTCTAGGGGGAAGGAGCAAGGGGTGTTTACTCAATGAAAATTTTATCGAAAAACAACGAAAACCACCCCCACTTGTAATGTAAAAAAGTATTTGCGAGAAACGGTACTATGTAGTTTTGTAACAGAGCATTGTTTTGTACTGTAATAAAAGATAAGTCTGCTAATTTAAGCATGTGTTTTGCTTATTTTATATATATATATATATATATAATCTAAACAGTATTTTTTAACCTGGACATTTCAAACACATTGAATTGAATTCAGATACACAACTCAGTTCAAGGGGATTTTGGGATTTTGGTTCAAATTTTTCGTTTCTACTTGTTCAAATTTTATATTGCTAATAATAATAAATAATAGTAATAATAATATAATATAATGTATGAGAAACACCCATATACTGTATTTGAGGCCCCAGGGCATTATGGGGTTTTTTCAAATTTTCGTTCTTGCTTGTTCAATTTTATATTGCTATTATATATATATATATATATATATATATATATATATATATACCTGAAGAAAAACAATAACCATAAGAGCCAGAAACTACTGTTTTTGAGAAATACAAGATTTTTACTTCAGGGGTCTGAAATTTAAAGCAAGGTTTTATTTACTTTTCATTTGCGGGAAACAACAAAAAAGTGCGATATGTCCACATATGATGCTGTGTTAATCCAAATGGTTCAAAGTTTCTCTAGATACTTGTAGTTTGTTCTAGAGTACAATATGCCTTCGAGAGGAGTAATAACGGTGCAAAAAAGTGGGACAGAGAAAAATGTCCGTGCGTGAACCAGGTTGTCAATTTGAATATTCACGAATCGGGTTTATGCTCGTCACTCAGCGGTAAGCGACACTTTCCTTTTATGATCGAGTTTCGTTTTTTATTCGATCGCTCTTTCTCTTTTCGTTCTTTTTCTAACACTCCCGTGCGACGGGACAATGGACTTTTTTTTTTCTTTCTTTCATTTTCGACTACGACAGCTTAAAAGACTCGTATATTGCGGTCCCATTTTCTACTTTTCTCCGCAGAAAATAAGAAACGGAACAATTATTGAAGATTGATGATGCAACTGATGGAGAAATCTTTTGCACAGTGGCATTCGATGATCCGTAATTGGGATAGATTTTTGAAGAAAGTGTCGAAAATTTTTAGGAAAGTAGTACAGTAGAATTTTTATATACCGAAATCTCGATTGTCCGTACATTGCCATTTTATTGTTGTTAGTGTTAGAGGGATGAGTTTCAGCGAAACACTTTTTTATTATATAAAAACTAATAAAAAGTGCCCCACATATGCAATAATGCAATACCACCAAGAACAAGAACTCCCAAAACGCCCTAAAAATTTCAATGGCGCAACCTCTGCCATGCTCCCCCCCCCCCCCCCCACCGTACACCCCTGATTTAGTTTAGCTTTTGGCCTCGAAACGGATCCTTCACAAAGACTCACTGTCATAAAAAAAACGAACAAAAACTACTGGGAAATATATATATATATATATATATATATATACAGTGAAACCCCTCTATTACGGACACTAACGGGACAAACTTTTTTGTCCGTAAGAGAGGGGTGTCCGCTTTACAGAGGTTTTTTTAATTTAATTAACTTTAGTTATTTGTTTATGTTTTTTGAAATCTTAAATGAAATATGCGTGAATTCTACTCTTTCATATGCATAGATTTTTTTTAATTTACTAGTTTTTACCAACATATACATAATAAACAATTATTTTATCAGGTTAAATTCAAATATTACAGTTTTGCACACTCAAAGACATTTAAATAACAGGTTCGCATAAAAATTACATACCTAATTTGTACTTTTAAAAAATTGTTCGATTGATGTCTGTTGATATGTTTTGATCGATGAAGGTCTTTCATTTTCGAAATGTATCTTAAGTTCTTGTACCAAGTCTAGTCCTTTAGGATCGTTGTGTACAATTGAAAATTCCCAGAGTTCATCTAATACGCTTAAAGCTTCGTTAACATTTTTAATTGTTTTAACGTCTTCTTTTACGGACAGTTCATCTTCATCGTCATCCTCAACTGTATGATCTTCGTTAATTTCGCGCACTATGCTTGCAATTTCTGTTTCGTTTTCTTCAGTGAAAACTTGGTCGTCGATGGGAGCATAGTCTTCAGCGGTCACATTTGTGAACCCTGCTTGTTGCATTAACGACTGCAAATCGGATCTATCATTGTCACAATCAACTTCGTTGTCAATTTCCTCTGTGGCAGATCCTTTTTTGAATCCAACGCGATTAAAGCAACTTACTATTGTTTCTTTTTTAACTTCCTTCCATGCTTGCTTAACCCAGCTGATTGCATCTAACACATCAATTGTTTTGGACAATTCGCTACTTGTTTTAGTTTCTTCCATTTTATTGATTAAATGCTTCATAACTAGTTGTCTGTATTGAATTTTAAATGCTTGAATTATCCCAGCATCCATAGGTTGGCATTTCGATGTTGTGTTTGCTGGCAAGAAGACTATTTCTATATTTTTCAAGTGAAAGTCTTTGGGATGGGAGGGCGCGTTGTCCATAAAAATAACAATATACCTTTTTTCTCTCCCCAACTTCTTATCAAAAGTTACAAGCCAATCAGATATGACACTGGTTGTCATCCACGCTCTTCTATTTGAATACCAGTCTACAGGTAATTTTTTATATCCAGTCCTTTAAAACACCGAGGTCTGGCTGCTTTTCCGATGACAACTGGTTTTAATTTTGTACCATCCATGCTGGCACCCAACAAAACTGTTAAGCGTTCTTTGGAGATTTTGCCACCAGAGCAGTTTTCTTTCCGTAAAGTTAAGGTTTTATCTGGCAGAGCTCTATAAAACAAACCGGTCTCATCAATGTTATAAATGTCACATGGCTCGTAATTTTCAATCAAACTAGGCACTTTCTCAAACCATTTCTCGCAAACGTCAGCATCCACATCCATGGATTCACCACATATTTTTTTAAAAACGATATCATGTCTCGTTCGAAAACGATCTAACCATCCATTGGAAGCTTTGAAATTTTCTATACCCATTTCAGTAGCTGCTTCTTTCGCCTTTTCTTGTAAAATAGGGCCAGAAATCGGAATATTTTTGCTTCTTGCGGACACAAACCATTTAAACACAATTTCATCCACTGCAAGGGCATTACTTTTAGGAAAATCTTTTTTCTTCTCTTGGTTTCCATTTATGAACCATTCTTTCTTAAACTTCTCTTTTCCTTTTAATATACAGCAAATTTGTGTGCGTCCCACACCAAACTTTTCAGCAATGTTCCGTATTCCAATTTTATTTTTTTTCTGCGAAATCTATAACTTCAATTTTTTCTTTAAGAGAAAGAGTACGACGCTGACGATGAGTATTCAGAGCCATTTCAATGAGAACGATGAAACAACTGAATGCTTTTACCCTTAAGTTTACTTTATGATATTGCATTGGCTTTACTTTTACTCTCTATAAAATATTTTTGTTAGATGGCGCGTCAACTCGGCTCCACTTAGACACAACACGCCTGCCTGTTAGTCATCTGAAAAGGAACAAGGCAACGGGGGAGGGTGGGGGTATACAGACAGAAACTTGCAGAATAATCATTTTCTCTTTTCTTTTCTTTTATTTTTGACGATTTGATGATGTTTTTTGGAATGAAAAATGCATTTCGGTGTCAAGCTGAAAATTTTTTGCTACGCAGTAGATGCAAAGTAAAATTGCAAAGAAATATTTTTTTTATCTCCGTATAAGCTGGTCGACTTTGCATTAAATGAAGCCTTTCAATGGAGTAGCTATTTAATTCTCAAGTTTTAAATACTGTCCGCAAAAAAGGATATATCAATGTAAATGACTTCGAAAAGGGTGTCCGTGTCCGTATTTGAGGGTGTCCGTACGAGAGAGGTTCCTTATACATTAGGTTTAATGTCTCTCTGCCGGGGAATTAAAAACTGTCCGCATAAGAGGGGTGTCCGCATTAAAGGGGTGTCCGTTAGGAGGGGTTTCACTGTATATATATATATATATATATATATATATATATATATACGGTATAACCTTGATTTAACGATTGTCGAGGCAATCGTTAAATCGAGGAGAAAAGAAATTTAATGCAGTTAAATCCGGACCAGTGAAATGTATCACTAAATTGAGGAAATCGTTAAATCGGGTATCGTTAAGCGTGTAGCAGTTATTTTAACGTGCGTAATAGTTTCGAAAATAAAACTTTTCAAAAACCGGACAATCATTTGAACGAACCCTGTATATAATTAATATTTGTCATTAAGATGACCACAATTTAATACAAGCTTTTTAAGTTTTATAACCGTGATGAATTTCATAATTAACAAAAATCACGATTCGCACACCTTCTTGGAAATCTGGGCAAGTTATCGGATTGAAAAAATAAGGTCAAAAGGTCAGGAAAACGAATTCTCATCCCTAACTACTTGTTTTTGAGCAGAGTAAAACCAGTTACTCAAACGCAATAGGTGACTGCAGTTGGAAAGGAAATGTTGATTGTGTTGCTCTAACTGTAGAGAAAGATTTGGGAGTAGATGATGGAATGTTTTCCCAAGGAAGTTACGAACTTTTCTTTTCAAAGCTCAAAGGATGTGTAGCAAAAATTAGTTTTGAAATTTTTTCAATTTTTCTCACAAAAACAAAAATTTCGAAAAAGCAATGAAAGTGCATTTTAATTGTTGTTAAGAATTTTTCAGAACTTTAGTCACAGCATTCTATCACAACACAACATTGGTGTGAAATAAATTTTTGAATAATGTTTTTGCGTCTTTATGGGACTTTGTTATAAATCTTACTGAGCTTGAAATTTTTTTAAAATTCTTTTCTTTCTTGCTTTATTATTATTATTATTATTATTATTATTATTATTATTATTATTGATTGACTTCTTTAAAAGTTAACTGGTCATAGAAGTCCTTTAAACGGTAGAGTAGATGTAACTTATCCGCGATACTGGGGGGGGGGGACTTTTAAAGAGTATCCTTTACATACGGCAGTGTTACGCAAACTTTCGATATCTGTGAACGCCATCTATAATTTTAGTAATTTCGAGTATTTCTTGTTAAGGGGGAAAAAATCCGTACAATTTGCGTGTCTGAAAAGTCCTTGACATATTTTGTAAATTCATAAAAAAGCAACAAACTGTCGTATCCAATATCCGGTTTTTGCCATGCTACTTCTTTGGTTCGATTTTTTTTTTTTATGACATCGTAAAAATAATAAAAGTAATAAATTTAATTTTTTTAAAGAGGGGGGGAGGGAATTATAGTTTTAAGAATTTACATTTTTTTCCTCTTTTTTACCCCCTCTTTAATTATTTTTATTTTTGTTTTTACGATGTCAGAAAAAAAAGTCTTGACCCTGACAAGTAGTATGGCACAAACCGGATATTGATACTATAATTTGTTGCCTTTCTATGAGTTTTTAAAATCTGTCAAGGACGTTTAGGACAATTTATATTTACATTTTTATTTATTTGAAACATAAACAAAATAATTTTCAGTGAAGAATAAAACATTAATAAAATAAGTAAAAGTTACATTGTAAACAATTTTTATTACACTCAATGAAGGATATAAAATAGTTAATGTTCAGACAACAGATCATAGACGCCAAGGTGGTATTTCTACCAGGGCTGCAGAGTCGGAAGGAAAATGGCCGACTCCGACCCCGACTCCGACTCGTGGATTTTGAAACGCCCGACTCCGACTCCGACTCCGGATTTTTTTAAATTGTATTTTTTTAACTCCCTCTCTCCCTTCAGGAGAAGGGGGAAAACCTCTAAACAGAGATTGAAGTATTAATTCCTTTTTATGAAAATTTCGCATTTTATTTTTTATTGTAAACCCAAGACGCATACAACGTCAGAAATTCAATTTAAAAATCAAATTTTCCAATAGTTACGAGTTAAAAAGTTAGATGACTTAAAAATCCCTTTTAAAAAATTTGAAAAGAATTATCTGTAATTTGCTCCCCTTTAATGTTTAACAAATAGACATTGATCAAATCGTGTGCTTTTAATTTTTGAAGGGAAAACAAAAACCTTTTTTTCTAAATCCAAGTTCTTGAGAGGGGGTGGTTTGCCCCGGGTGACACCCATCTGGTAGATGGTAACCAAAGTTAATTTCAAAGTTTATAAAAAAATATAAATACTTTAATTCTGAAAATTTTCGCGAATATATTTTAAATTATATTTCATCAATAAAATTGCAACGAAAATAGGGCGCATATACATCAGGAGCTAATTTTACACAAAATGCGGCGGTATACAAATTTGTACGAATAGCTTTTACTGTACTTATGTTTCTCATTCGCAAAATTTTTGATTTAAATTTTATTTGCTGCTTTAGAGTTAACCTTAATATGAAGATTTTAAGATTAACTGCAATTATTGAGTGTTGTAATCAAGAAATCATTTACACTTATTTTGTTCCATACTTTTTAGTGAGAATCAAGCTTATAAATAGTCTTAATAAAGAAAAAACCATTAGATTATTTCGTCGGATCTTTTAGATTCGTGCTTTCGCGCCAGAACTTTTTTGAATTTGCCGTTCACCCTTAAACGTTTCAACATTAGCTACGGGCCTCAACTCACTAATTTGTTACGTTTCTTTTACTATTTTACAACTGAGATCGAACAAAACACTATATTTCTATTTTTATTTGTAAGTGATTACTTGAAAATGTTAGGCAACAAAACCGTTTGCTGACAGTTGCTATTAGTTAAGTTAAAAAGCAAGCAAACTGGGGGACGGCTACAGAAAGTTCTGTAAGCACTCAAGCTAGCTGATTGCCATAATGGCAGTTATTTTCTCATTAGTATCTTTTCATACATGTAATCGAACCAATTGGAAGTCAGTTTTTAAAAAATGCAAGGAGAGTCAGCGAAAGGGAAAGAAAAAAAGAAGCCCGGAGTCGGAGTCGGCATGCTTTCTAACAACTCCGACTCCGACTCCTTTACCTCAAAATCAGTCCGACTCCGACTCTTCGACTCCGACTCCGACTCCGACTCCACAGCCCTGATTTCTACTAGTAAAGAGTAGCAATTTATATCCATACAAAAAAAAAAAAAAACTTCAAAATCAAAATTAATTCGTAAAAAGAATCGTTCCTGGATTTGTGCCATGTAATCAGCATTTTAGAGGCATTGTAAATAATATGTAAATTTGTTCTTGCAATCTGTTTTTAACATTTTCTGAAGGTTATTAACTCCCTGTAAATTAAGCTTTGCAACGTTAATAGTACCATCGCAAGAAAAGTCGATTTAAAGTAATACTTTCCGTATTTATACACCCTAGTTCTCTATATTGCTGTTCGATTCTCCAAATATGATAAATCAGTATTTCAAGCTCGGCAATCTTTAACTTTTTGGAGGTACATATCCAGTATATCTGCTATATTATATGTTTAGGATCCCTCGTTATATCGCGCTTGTCGGGAGACAACGGAAAAGCGCGATCTATCCGAAAACGCGATATAACCAAGGTCATAAAGAGTGACGATTTAATTAATGTACAAATTAATGACATGTGCCTCTACAAAGATATTAGGTCAGTATCATATTAAAAGATGATTTTGTATTAAAAAACGAGCTAATGTGTGCATCACATAACTTCCTTTAACATCAATTTTATGTTATTTCCCCATTATGGCAATTCTAATGTGATTAATAGTTAATTCTCTAACTATCACCAACAGTGGCCAAATTAAAACCAGACTAAAAAAAAGCCAAATTTCTCGCCAAGTTGGTGACCAAAAGCCTGGCGATATATCGCCAAGTGTCCGGCAAATTATAACACCACCTGAGTTTGCATCGAATTTAACAATGATTACCCCGCAAAAAGGTGCAAAAGACCCCTTTAGAAACACCCTAATGCAACCAAAAGGGGAGGTGCACAACTACACTTCATTAGGAGTCTACGTACAAATTTCAACTATCTAGGACATACCGTTCTTGAGTTATGCGACATACATACGAACATACAGACGTACATACAGACGTCACGAGAAAACTCGTTGTAATTAACTCGGGAATTGTCAAAATGGATATTTCGGGCGTCTATACGTTCTTAGGTATGTATGTACGTGTGGTCGGGTCGGAAAAAAAAAACTCAACATTCATTCGAGGGTGAGCTAAATGGAAATTAAGGTCGATTTTTGAGTGAAAATGTTTTCGCGAATGCACAATACTTCCTTTTTTGTAAAAGGAAGTAAAAAGAGGAAAATCAGTCTACCAATTTTTCTTTTGAACTGAAGCAAAAAAAAAGTTTTATTATTTTATAGTGGAATTCGAATAGAAAGTTGCAGCTTAAACTGCAATGAATTAAGTGTATGGAAAATATTTTAGTTTTGGTCATTGATTGAAAAATAGGAACATACTTTTTCTGAGAAATATAACGTTTTGTTTTCGGTGATATCTCTCAACTGATGTAACCTTTTTCCTTCTTAAATATAATTTCTCGGGAGACAAAGGAAAAGCGCGATATATCTGAATGAGCGATATAACAAAGGGTTACTGTATTTAACTAATTAATCAGAATACCTTAAATTTATAGATAAACTGGACAAAACTCATTTTATCCAAGCCAGTTTTATCGGTTTTGTCCATGGTTAAATCTACCACTGGCCGAAACTCATTCCACTTTGCTGGTTTTAGTGTTTTTAGTTGTTGACCAGTGTTAGGGGGGGGGGGATAAACGGTCGTTATTATTTTTGATATCATGAATTTTGATTTGATGCCTAGATGTGTAAACTTGGGCGCCAAATTTGACGCCTCATGTTTTGGATTGCATTGAAGCTTTTCTTTTCCAACTCGTAGTGATTGGGACCCGCTTTCGATTTGAAGTTAATTGTACTGCATTTGTGTAATTTGTAAAAGTAATTTTAAAATTACAATCAATTTTGTCTTTGTAAAAAATCATTTTCTTCTGTATATTTCAGATTTTTTTTAAAGAATGCTACCGTAAATATGTAGCATTTCAGTTTAATAAAGATTAATTTTTTTAATATCCTAACTTGTATATACTTTATTCTTTAAAAATTGTCCCTAGAGCGTTCATTTCAACGCCTTAAAACTTATCTTAGGCGTCATTGTGATATCTGAATTTCAAGTCTTACTTCTAACACTTATGTGACTATCTATGTGTTTGCGATCTCAGATTGTAACATTGACCGAAGGCTAACTCCCTGTAAATTTAGCTTCACTACGCTAGTGGTATTATTGCAAGAAAAGTCGATTTACAGTAATATTTTCTGTATTTGAACGTCATGCGTGCATTTCAATTTATCAAATACAATTACAAATCAAGGTTTTTCATCTTTAAATTTTAGAGAGGCTGCCTGTGTATTCTGTTGTAATGTATAAAACCCTATATATATTTTAAATCCTACCTAAAATCCATTTTTTGTATTAGTTTTTGATATTTTCGCTGCATATATTTATCACAATTCTTTTCTCTGAAAGTTGTGTTAAGTCCCCCGATGTTTAGTAGGATGAGATGCATATCTTCATGGATGTGTGTGGGGGGGGGGGAGGGGGAGGGGCATTTGAATTTAAGGATTAAAAAAAAAATGAGTCTACGAACCACTGCGATAGATAATACTGCTTCATTCCGAAAATGTGGTTAAAAGAGAGAAAGGGGGAAAAATAGGAACTTGAGCGAAATATTTAAAATACACTGCTCATAAATATGTTGCACATTCAAATTTGAAACTTTTAACTGTTTTCCTCTTTTTATAAATCATTTAGTTCTGCTGCATTTCACTGAAAAGTGACTCCCTTCAAATATTTTAATACAGCTCTAATTTTACCTAATAATCGGTGAGAGAAAAGTTGCTTCAAATGAAGTAGAACTCTTTGCAATTTGAAGATTCTGTTAAGATTTTTATCCTTTAGATAGAGGAAAGATATGACTTCTCGGTATAGAGTGTGTAAGTGGCGTAATTCCTATTTGAAGAATCTCTGTTTACTAATTTGTAGAGAAATAAAACAATTACTTCTAACTATTCCGTTAAAAAACTATTAAATCTCTCAATTTAACGAAACATGATCTCTTAATTGACAACCAATTCCATTGGAATGCATTAGCGTTAGTTGCAAGGTTGAACGAATCATGACATTTGTTTGGCGTCGAGCCAAATTTCTTTTCCAAACAGTTCTGAGTGAAAAGGTTTGCAGATCACTTAAAATGCTCACTTTCGAACGCAGAGATTTGAATCGGCTGCGGAACACCTACCGAGAAGAACCTTGGCTCTATGACTCCTCGAACTTTAACAAAAGTTCAAAACTCAGGGTCGCGAGCTAGCGTCAATAAAGAACTTACAGGAAAAGACTGAGAATTTCTCTTAAAATCTCACAAACGTTAATGAAAAGCGCAACTCGACTTAGTGGGAAGTTGATGAAATGAGATGCTTTCGGTGACTTTGGTAATTGAGACTCGAATTATGTCCGGCGAACGGACATTCTGTATGCCGGATAATTTGTTGCAGCATAATAAAAACTCTGAACGGGTACATGGTTATGACTTCCAATTATACTTTCAAATTGTCCTTTACTTAAAACCACCCTTGCTCTGCAGTTTATAATACTGGCGCATTTCCAGTACGTTCTATTCGTGGATTTGTTGTGAATCCTGTATAAATATTCGTTGTGTAATATTAGTTTCCTCTAATTAAATCGAGGAATTTAATGCTGTTCATTTTCGGACTGAACAACGATTAGGGAAAAAAAGGAAAAAATCCGAGTAAAAATACGCACGTGCTCGGAACGGGGAAAAATAATCCGCATAGAATTTCCTTACACCGATTGTCCCCCTAAATCAAAATCCCTACAACCAGTTTGAATTGACGTACCCCACACCCCCCACTGGGAGATTCCCATGCATCATCCCCATCTACTTGGGGATTGGGGCGAAAGATGGTAGACACGGCGAGCTAGCGTCAATAAAGAGCTTAGAGGAAAAGAATGAGAATTTCACTAAAAATCTCACAAAGCGTTAATGAAAAGCGCAACTCGATTTAGTGGGAAGTTGATAAAATGAGATGCTTTCGGTGACTTCGGTAATTGGGACTCGACTTATGTCCGGTGAACGGACATTCTGTATGCCGGATAATTTGTTGCAGATGTATATTAGTTATCTATCCAACTTGTTGTATAACTGATAGTGGCCGAACACTTCAGTTATCCGGCAAAATATCCACCATATTGAAGGATTGACATTGATTTAATTTTACTTGTCCGGTAAAATACACTATACCGGGTAAATGGATGTTCTTGCATGGTTCAATTATCAAGCATAACATCCACCGTATTGAAGGATTGACCATGATTTAATTTCAATTGTCCTGTAAAATACATTTCCTACACAAATGGATGGGATTGAATGGATCAATTATCCGGCAAAACATCTACCGTGTTGAAGGATTGACATTGATTTAATTTTAATTGTCCGGTAAAATGCACTATGCCGGGTAAATGGATGGGCTTGAATGGTTCAATTATCCAGCATAATATCCACCGTATTGAAGGATTGACCATGATTTAATTTCAGTTGTCCTGTAAAATACATTTTCTACATAAATGGATGGGATTGAATGGATCAATTATCCCGCATAATATCCACCGTGTTGAAGGATTGACCATCATTTAATTTCAATTGACCGGTAAAATACACTGCGGTAATACGGCAACATATTCACCTTGCTCCTGTGACTCTATTTCAATCATTCAGTAAAACTGCGCTATGACGGATTGGTGATTCTGGCTCGATGGTTCAGTTATACTGAAAATTATTGGATTATGCAGTGAGAAGAAGCGTAGTGAAAAATAATTTATGTCTTTTATGTTATGAAAATATTCAACTTATTTTGTATTATAGAGACCCTCTTTCCCTCAAATATTTTTATTTATGGGAGAATTGTGTTTACGTACCGTATGTACTTAGTTGTTTTCTGTTTCGAATACGTTATAAGAAAGCCACTCATATTAATCTGCGCAGATTACTTTGAATTAATTTCTGACTAAAGAATTTTCTGCATTACTTCTTTTGGTTATTACTCTTTCTTGCGGAACGTGTAGCGGCGTTTTGTGGAACCTTAAGGTACCACGTAACACAGGTTAAGAACGGCTGAATACAAAACTTTATATTCAAGACCACTAAACTTCATAATAAATAATCCTTTTGAGCTTTCCAGAATAAAAGTAAACTCCCGCTGCCAATTTTCACCAAAAACCTTTTTGCCATCCCATCAAAAAATTCGTCACATCAGCAAAAAGCAAACGATTTTTAACCTCAAAACTCATTTAAATATCACTCATACTTCATTATTATTTTCTTCGTTTCCAGGACTTTGAACCGTTTTTTTTTTTCTTTCCTCGTCCAGTTTAACTAAAGAATTATGTATCAGCTCAGTTCCGGTGTTCGTTTCGCCAAAAATAACAGTTTTCGGTTCAGTTCCCAATGACTAGTTAACAATTCTTGTTTATGCGGAAGATGCAATTATAGTCTAAATGTAGCTACATTCATGTAATGATGATAACTAGATTATTGAATTTGAATTATAAAATCTCGATAATTTGGTTATAGTGACAAAACGACTGAAACTATATCGAACCGGAATAAACCGATATTTTTTCGGTTCAGTTGCGGTTTTCATTCCGACCAAAATGACGGTTTTTTCGGTTCAGTTCCGATTTGAAAGCCATGTATTTTCTTAGAGTATTTTAATCGTCTGCCATATGACTCATTCATTTCCTGTGTGTTATTTTTTACGCCAACAAAAAAGAGCAATTTTAAAATTGGCGAAAATCCGGCACTGTTTCTCTACATTAGAGCTTTCATCCTTTTCACTCATCATTGTCTGTATTTATGTTTATGAAAATGCCCGATTCGAGTTCGCATTGCCTGTACTCGCGATCTGTGCCAAAAGTCAAAGTCTGTGTTGGCATTGGTTGGAGAGAGCAGCCTTTTATCAGGCGAAGTGTAGAAAGTGCAGCATCACTTTCGTCCCTAATAGGTCCTATCTAATCAACACTCGCAAAAACCCGCGTTACCGATAAAAAGTCCCAGAAACCTTCACCCATATTTGATGCGTTTTTTTTTCCTTCCTCTCTTCCTCTACGGCGGTTAAAATGTTTCTTATCTGCGCTATTTTGTTACGTTAATGATTCTTTCATGATTGAATGGCTGCCTTGAAGTCATATTTGTTGTTCTACGAGCGTGATGACGTATTTCTGCATAATGAGCATTCTCCATTTTAGGATAGGGGTGGGGGAGGCTTGCGCGATTCCAGGACCATTAGCTGAATGACCTTGGCCGATTTTTTTTTTCTGCCTTGACAGTTTGCTTTAGTGCAAATTGCAGAAGTTTGAAAGGCAATGCGGTGAAATTTCGTTCTAACGAATGCATGGGTGAATTCAAGGAAAGTTTATTATAATGAACATTTCTAATGAGACTCCGCCAAAAGCAAAAGTTGAACTCTTTAAAGACTCATTGGTGTTGTACAATTGAAAGAAGTTAACACGGTTCAAGAGATTGATTTCTCACGAGGAAAATGTAAACATTTACTTCAACGTTGTTTAATTATTTTTTACAATTCTATGATAGACAACGTTTAACTACTACTACTTCACCCTTTGTCAAAGCAGATGACACAGCGCAGGGTTTAGAACCTGAATCTTTCTGAGCCAAAACAGTGTAAAAATGTCCCACCGTAAAGAGTGCGACATTTTTACACTATTTTTTCTTTTCAAAGTCATTTTCGTTAATTCAGAATAAAAAAATCAATCATCGATTTATATGATCTTATATTACATACTTTTATGCAGAACATGTTTTTTCTCAGTTTTTTTATAATTGAATGGTATTTAGAAGGGCATATGTCAGGCTTTTCAGTATGGCACATATGCCCTTCTTCTGGATACCCATTCAATTAATTATTATTTTTAAAGACTTGTAACGTATCTAACGGCATAGGATTTCCGTTGTCAGACTCGTTACAAGTTTTATAAAATTAATAATTAATTATAAAAACTGAGAATAATTATATTGTGCATTGATCTGTTCTATTAAAAGATGCAAAATAAGATTATGTAAACCGATGTTTTTTTGTTTTTTTTTCTGCTGCTGCGCTAATGAAAAAGAATTTTGAAAAGAAAAAATTGTGTAAAAATGTCACACTTTATGGTGCGTTACCTCTGAATCTGGAGTCAACTGCTTAGGGGGCATTCATAAATTACGTAAGTGTCCCAAGGGGGAGGGTGGCTAGAAAAATCTCTACATACCCTTACTTCGGGGGGGGGGGGCAAAACCCATTCTTGTGCAATATATCCCAAGTTGATATTTTACATTAAAAATCGCGCGGTCAAATGGTTTGGCAGGAATCCTATTTCATTTGCGTCTGGATGGTAAAAAACGTATTAGAATGAGCTGTTTTTTATTTGTTTTACGAAGAATGAATAAAGAATCGCACTATGTACTGCATGTTTTATTTTTAACCAGTATCGCATCATATACAAAAAAAAAAAAAAAAGAAAGAAAGAAAAAGAAAAGAAAAAAAAAATGTCGAAAAAACATTCACTCCAGATTCCAACTTTTTAGTTAATATTTCTTTACACAAAAAGGTTTAATTTAATAATAGAGTGAATTTAATAACAATTCCATTGATTTAAGATCCGTTATTTTATTATTTTGAAAAACGAAATGGATTCTTACGTAAGAATAGGGAGGAGGTGTTTGAAAAATTTTACGTACCCTTACATACGTACCCATACCCCCCCCCCCCCGGAGGGGGGTGAAAAATTGCCAAAATCATCCTTACGTAATTGAATTGCCCCTTAACATTGAAAGTGATAGTTTGTTTCGGATGTTTGATGTATTTAAGTAAAGTGCCAAGAGGCGCCCGTATAGGGGCAAGCGGGGGGCTCAAGCACCTCCCCCTTTGAAATGAGAACTTCCTTGCTTTTAGCGCTTCTTTCATAGCAAAAATGAATAAAAATTTCTTTTCCACCCATTGATGAATAAGTTATTAAAAATATCAAATTTTAATATCTCTAAACTGTACTGAAATCGGTTTCCACGGGGAAAATATTCTACTAAACCATGGGGAAAATTTTTGAGCCCCCCCTCCCTTAAAATTTTGCATATGGGCGCCCTTGTAAAGTGCCAATTTCGCGCGTAATAAAAAAGAGAGAGAGAGAGACTGACGTCGAATCCTCGAACTTTCCTGTGGCAAACTTGCCGCGCGGAGATCAGTCGTAGAATGTTAAGTATTGGATAGTTTGTGGGTACTCCCGTTTGCAGCCGAAAATGTACACGAGTGAGTTATGGCATTAAAATGAGAAATTAAAATACGCCTTCTATCCCCCCCCCCCTTTTTTTTTTTTTTTTTTTGAGGTTTCACGTGACGTGACGTGACTACTTGCTGTAGACGTTGTTGTTGATTTTTCATTGTAATAATGGCTACGGGGTCTATATTTCCCTTCTCCCTTGAATAACACATTATTACTCATTTCCTTAATTCCTTGAACGAAATGACTTTCATTTTTATCCACTTTTCTGCGAATTTAACGAAACGAAACAAGTTTACAAGAAAGAACAAATTAAAAAAATGAACGAAATTTTTGCTTGATTTATTTTTACTTTTTGCAAGTAAACTTCAGTTGCGAAGCATTTAAGCTGTTACCAACGGATTCAAGTTCTTTTTCTGTCTTTCTTCTTCTCTGAGAGTTCGTAAGTATTTAGGGGGGGGGGGGGAAATGTACTAGCATTAGCATGAGGGCGCTACGCTCTGGCCTCTTTTTTACACTTCTCAATAGCCGCGTTCACAACTTACTTTTCGACCCGGTAAATCTCCGCTCTGGCTCCGCAAAAAACCCGATTGAAAAATTCCCCGTTTCCATGTAAAAAGAGGTTCTCCCATTATACCAGAGAAAGCGGTTTTTACCCAGCATCCTTAGCGGTTAGTAGACGAACTTGTTTTCGCGTAATGCGTTCTGGGTAAAAACACCGCTTTCACTCCAGAAGCTAGCAGGAGTAGAAAGATTCCACATAAAACCCGCTAATAACCGGAATGCGGTGAAAAGCAGGTTTTTTCCGGGGTCGAAAGTGTTCATGGAAGCGGCCCTAATGCGCCCTTCTTGCTCCTTCAAAATGTATCAACACTTCATCACAAAAGCAAATTTTCGTGCTCGATAGGTAAACATTCACTCCTATGTGACTCTCATTCCCCTTGTCCACTAGAATGGGTGTGGGAAGATTATACAGTAGGCGCCGCTTAATGTGATCGCTTTAGGACAAATATAATTTGATAACAATAACCGACTGATAACAATAACCGAAAGAATCCAGGAAACACAAAATAATGATTTTTTTTTCAATTAAGGTGCATTTATTTTGGCAATCTCAAATTAAAATCACAATGACTCAACTGAACGAAGTTTTAAACTATAAATTATTAAATTAACAGAATGGAAATATCTGAATTATGAAAAGTTAAAGCTAAATTTTTAATCACATAGTATTAGGTGAAGTAAAATATGACCGTTTTCCCCGACATTCGTAAACCAGTTTCAAAGCACATTCAGCTTTTCTACTTAAATAGTTTACAAAGTAATGGCAACAATGGAGGTCCTACATCAATGCCTGCAACAGATCCAGTGACTGAATTTTTTTAGGTGCAAAAGAAAATTTTCTTATGGGAAGTCTGTGATCACTGGGGACGAACTTTCTGTAGCTTCATTCCTAGAAATTTTTTAAACTGCTATTGAAAACAACAAAATGCTACACAGAAAGTTAGTCTCGTCATGCCTATGTACTTCTGTTAATTGAGGAACAAAAACGAGGAAAAAATTGAAAGTTTATGAAAAAGTGATAACAATAAACGAAGCCGCTGATTACAATATCCGACTTTTTTAACGTGTGTTAACATACAAGTGTTCAGGGACTCGTGATTCTGATAACATTAAGCGAATGATAACATCAACCGTGATCACATTAAGTGGCGCCTACTGTATTACAAAACTTAGTGTATTTTTTACTACATACTTTTATCATAAGAAAGTGGCCTTTTATCCGAAATCGCCCTGCATCGGTTTAGATCTAGGAGAAACACTAAATAGTTCACAAAATAATTGACTGCTGAGTTTATGTGCAGCCTTCATTTGTTACCTGAATTGTTCTAAAACTGCACAACTTCGGAACTACACCTAGGAGCAAAAGGCTTTAGCCAAGTTTCAAAGCGTGAAATTCACACTAGGAGTTAACCACATTTTCTGTCTGGCATCTTAATCCTACGCTATTTTTTTTTTCTTGAAAATGTATTGAACCTTCAAGTGGATTGTTTCTGGACCGGAATTCCGGTACCTGAGTGGACCATGCTTTTGTCCATTCCACCTGTTACAGAGAGGAATGTTTCGTCAGGGCACTAGTGAAGTTGTTGCGTAAGTGTCGCATGTTTCCTGCCGACTGCGAAATATTTCCTCTCTCTCTCTCCCTATCTTGAGTCTCAAAATATTCGATACTCTGTTAAGACGACATTCGGCTATTACGAGCTGGTTTTAAGATTAGTAGGAAAGTTACAACCTATTAAATGTTCATATTTTGGCTATTGGATATTGTTAATTGACCCTCAAAACTAAAAAATTCACCATCGCCGAATTTTAAAACACTGTGATTGATTTTTAATGAATTTTTAAAAATCCACGCGCAAAAGTGCGCTCTTCTGAAACGTCACGAGCTTACGTCACAGGGCACTAATGGGCAACCTTCCGCCGAAGATCCCTTGTTTTCGCTACGGACATTTTGAGCGCGCTGATATTTTTATTTTTTAGAAATTCAATAATCCTTTTGAACACACTACGGAGACCGGATTCGTTAAAGCACAATCTAAATAATCTTCCTCAAGTAACATCAATGAAGATATTCGAATATTTCCGAGAGGATGAGGGGTTTAATGTTCCAGAAACGCGAGGAGTTAAATGCGAGGAGATAAGCCTTTTACGTTTCGTCTTCGGAGTCGAATGCAGGTCCTTTGGTTTAACCCCCATTGGAAGAGCGCATGACGTCACTTCCTATGCCATTTGACGTCACAAGCGCTTGAAATTTAAAAATTAATTAAAAAAAAACTACTTATCGTTTCGCAAAATTTTTTTCACCTATGATGTTCATACATGTTACTCTATCATATAAAAATAAAATTGAAAAATCGAAAACTTCCCTATTCTAGTTCAAGTTGAGTATCAAGATTAGTTCAAAGGGGAAACGAATTTTAAAGCTCGCTCGTGCTCTCTCAAGATGTTTTCTTAGATACAGTTAGATTAGACTGGCTTTTTACACGAGCACTGTTAATTTGACGTCTTGGCTGTTACGGGTATACTTAACGATTAACTTCAGTCACAATGTTGAAAAGTAATTGCATGCATTGGAAAATATGCATTTTTGGGCCCACGCTTTATATCTTCTAGATCAGCATCATCTACGTTAAACTTACTCAATAGGGAAGTTTCCGATTTTTCAATTTTATTTTTATATGATAGAGAACATCATAGGTGAAAAAAATTTTGCGATACGATAAGTAGTTTTTTTTTTTTTTTTTAATTAATTTTTAAAGTTCAAGCTCTTGTGACGTCAAATGGCACAGGAAGTGACGTCATGCGCTCTTCCGACGCGGAGAAGTCGAAGAACGTGCAGTTGGCTTCGAAGACGAAACGTGAGGCTTACCTCCTCGCATTTAACTCCTCGCGTTTCTGGAACATTAAACCTCTCATCCTCCGGGAAATATTCGAATACCATTATTGAGGTTACTCGAGGAAGATTATTAGATTGTGCTTTAACGAATCCGGCCTCCATAGTGTGTTCAAAAGGATTATTGAATTTCTAAAAAATAAAAATATCAGCGCGCTCAAAATGTCCGTAGCGAAAACAAGAGATCTTCGGCGGAAGGCTGCCCATTAGTGCCTTGTGACGTAAGCTCGTGACGTTTCAGAAGAGCGCACTTTCGCGCGTGGATTTTTAAAAATTCATTAAAAATCAATCGCGGTGTTTTAAAATTCGGCGATGGTGAATTTTTTAGTTTTAAGGGTCAATTAACAATATATCATCTTATATTATGTTTAGTTATCGTAATACTATGTCACTTCTATCTTTTATAGTGCATATATTTTGTAATATAAGGTGCCGCCAAATTTAGTACAGATATGTTGATATGCAAGTATCAAGATATTTTATTGCTTTTCTATATGAAACAAGCTCGGGGGTGGGGGCACCAAGTAAATTTCATGCCCAGTGTCATCAAAAACTTGAGTCGGGCCCTGACCGTAGCCGATCTATAAATGATAAAGTGTTTGATGGAATAATATAAATGATTTTATGTGGATTGTGCGAATCGACTCTGTGTTATTTTGTTACAACACAGAATTATTTTTTTTAACTGCAATGAAAAGTACGTACGTCTGCTTAGTTAAGGATTTGTTTTGCTTATTTTCCATGCTACCCGGATTTGCGTTTTTTCGTAGAGCTTTTGGACCCATTTAGTCCGGACAAACGAGGTTCTACTGTATGTAAACTTTCCGCATGTCAACCATTTGTCCATGCATTTTCAAAATCCACGACAACTCTACGAAGTTGGAAGTGAAAACGCTGAGAAACTGTTGCACAAAGACCCGAGTATTTTTCCAAGCAAATGAGATTTATATTATTTATTGTTCCCTTTAATTTTTTTTAAACCAATCCATGTGTGACTGTCTTTCATCCGACTGGAATAAGAGCGGTATTTAAATGCAGGGAAGAAAAGAAGTTCCGTGCTCGGCGGCAGATAAATTAAAAGGCGTCTTTCATTTGTTTCGATTACGTTCGGCCCGTCTTTTTCTGGAACAGGTCTTTTCGAATTGTAATTGCCGTTTTAGATTTTATTATCTGCTCCAATTTCGGGTATCCATTTCCGTGAGAAAGGAGACTTTTTATGAGGCAGTGAATCTGTTATCTCACGGGCGGCCATCCACGCGTCACCACTCCATTCTATCCTGATAGGCGAAAGTGATCTCTTTTTGGTTCAATGTGGCTCCTTTTGGCAGCAGTTGCTCATTGATGAAGAGGAACTTCCACACTTTTTTTTATTCATATTTTTCATAAATCAATTTTTGGAGAGAAGTGAAGGGACCGTGTTCACAAAACACAACTTATTTATTTTTCTACTCACTGACACTGTAGGGTCTGGTGGGGTAAAGTGGTCATAAAATCGTAGGTTTTCAAATTATGTGAATAATAGATACAATAAATTCTTTAAACATTTAAACTTTTTTTGTTTTTATTTTACATTGCATTATTAAAGAACACAGTACACTGAGTTTTAGGAAAATTAATATTGATTTAAGTAGTTTTATAACACTTTCTTTCCCCTTTGTATTTATGACCACTTTACCCCATGGGGTGGGGGAAAGTGGTCATAGCATTGGATAAAGTGGCCGTAGTTAAAAATAGATGCAAAACCATTATAAACAACCCTAATATTTGTATATTTTTGTTATTTTTATAAATACACAAGCAAGTATATGCACAAGCATATGTGTGTATACACGAGTATATACGTGTCGTGTAAACATTAGTAAACACGTTCATATATGAGTAGATACATGTATGCATCAGATACATGCATGCACGTGCCTACTCAAGTATATACGTGTATACACTAGTATATAAGCATGTATACGTGATTATCTACAGGAGTGTATACGTGTCTACACATGTACGTGTACATTTACGTGCATACATCAGTACATGTATGTATACACGACTTTTTAAGATTATATACATGTATGCCTACAGAACGAATACAAGCTCATGGGTAAAAATCTAAGGAGTGTGAGAGGGGAGAATAAGAAGCAAAGAATTATAAGGAACTTACGTTAGCTGACGCGCTACATGCACACAAAGCCAGAAACTGATGAATGCAAACAGATCGCAATTTTGTTACACAAAGATGATTTTACCCAACATTTTAGTTTTTAAGAAATATTTAGAGCAGTTGTTAAAAGTTACGGTCTGTAGTCGCAACAAAGGGAAAGCGACAGATGGAACTTTTTCAAAAGTCTCGTTATTGCAACAGAGAGTGCTTTGTGATTGCGACGCACATGTATTATAGCTGCAGGCCGCAAATTTCATCAATCGCATTAAAACTTTCTTGAGACCTAAAATGTTGTGTAAAATTTTCTGTGTGTAATAAAATTTGTGACTTGTTTTGCATCCATCAGTTTCTGGCTTTGCGTGCATGTAGCGCGTCAGCATTGTGTTTGTGACCATATGTTCCTTATGATTCTTGCTTCTTATCCTCTCGTCTAACACATTTTAATAATTTGCTCAAAAGTTTAAACTCACCCTGTTTACTTGTATACTCGAGTACGTACGCGTATATTCGTGTCTACCTGAGTATATAAGTGTTTATATATATATACGAGTGTAAGTGAGTATATACGTTTATAGTCGAATGTATATCTGTATAGATTAAAAATACTTGCAGATACCCATATACGTATTTATTGGTGCATTTATGTGAATACGTCTATATACAGGCCTACAAGAGTATATGCGTATGCATATACATATACTCGTATATTTAACCCCGTTTACTGTAAAAACAATGCATATTAAGTGAAATTAATATTTAATTTATATCTGCCTTATACTTAACGATTAAGTGACATTAGAATAACAATATTTGTTAAGCCTAATATTATGACCACTTTACCCCATCTTACTTAAATTGTTCTAAAAAATTATCTAAAAGAGATTCAGCTAACTGCTAATGAGAACGAGTTCTTGAGACTTGTAGGAAGCTTCCTATGCAGTCAATCTGTTCATAATTCTAACAAACAAAATTTCCCAAGGAAGTTAAAAGAGGTGTTTAGATTTAAAAACTTTTCATATTCACACAAAATATTTTTTTTTTTTTTACCAAATAAAATTTTGCCAGTTGTAAAATTTTGTATTCAAAATGTAGTTTCTAACTGCCCTACTCTATAATAAAATTTTCAAATTCATTCGAACATTTATTTCCAAGCTATAGCCATTCATTTGACGAATGACCACTTTACCCCATTGACCTCTTTCCCCCACCAGACCCTATACATGATGAGCAGCCAATTTGCCCTTTCTCCCGAATAACGGTCAAAATTATGCCATAAAATGCTATCCCGCTATTCGGTCAGGAGATTCGTCAGTCATCCCTTGACGACTGTCTATAGCCATATGAACTAAGGCGCTCTCATGCATCTGCGCAGTAGACAATCGCGGAATGCTCCTTTACGCAATTATAAATCATGGGATCCCTTTCAAGAGTTACGCAATGTAGCCGCGTGCAGCATATAACTTCTTACACTAATCGTTGAGACTCAATTTTGTTTCGTCTGTTGCTAGGCCCACTCTTTTGGTTCAAAAAAGCTTTTTTTCGGCTAGAGTCCAGAACACCCCCTATTGCTTTTAGACTTACTAATAGTATTATGCTGTAAAAGTCTTAGTATCTTAATCAAATTTTAAGAGGGTGCTCAATGACCTCTTCATTTAACATTAGCCGTAGCATATAAAATGCGCCAAATTTAGAAACATTTGATTTCCCCAGCTGTTTTTCTGTAATACTTTTATTTCAATGTATATTCATATTACCAGTGTATATTATAATAAGTAGCATTGTTTTTTCAGTTTAATGCATTTTTACCCCCCACCCTCCCTCCCTATACTTACGAAGTTTGGGGAAGGGAGTTGAGCACCCTCTTTCAGTTGAAATAGGAAGCTAAAACTCTTCCAGGAGAAACCTTTTTTTTTTTTTTTTTGTTGACATGTATTTTTGAACCACCCTAAGGCACACGCTATGTGACAATAATGTCTCGGCAGAGGAATGAACAGAATTTTTCCAAAGAAGTGGAATGGATCTATGAATAAAATATACAAGGGCAATTTCCACGGTGTCGGATGCAGTCCCGTCATTTCACAATTTTTCAAAAGGGGAGGGGGTAGGGGTTTTTGTTCAATATATTTTATTAAGAAAACACGACAAAATAAGTACAAAAATGCAAAATTTCTTTGTTTATAATATCCACCCAAATGGCTGGCCTGGTCGGACGTAAAAGTTGCACAAAATTTTCTCATTTAAACAGAAACTTCTAGTGATGAACGATTTTGAAACTGATTAAAAATTTTTTTAATACTTACCCATGTATGTAGAAGTATTAGGCACAAAAAGAATGTTTAATAAAATTTTCTATTAAAGTGAAAAAAAAAATCACTCACACATAGTGCCGGACATACATGTAAGAGCTGAAACTGAAAAATGAGAACTGCAAAACAAAAATCTAAAATTCAAGTTAATGATTAAATCTGTAGCACTGTAACTATTTTTATACCAAAAAGCAATGATTAAAATAGTCTGAAATTTTCTTAAAATCGTAGTGTTATGTAGTTAGAGTTACTAAATACGAATTTTGGTTTTGGTGTCGGACGTAAAATGTACAAGATGAGCTTGGTGTCGAACGTAAACAAAAGTGTTTAAAAACCAATTTAAGTGCTTTATATTGTTGAATTAAATCTAACATGTTAAACACAAACCATGATACATCGCCTTGTTTGTTCCTGTTAACAATGGTGCAAGTCAACTTCACTAATGTGATTAAAAAGTTCAGTTTTTTTTACATCCCCTCCCATCCTTCACCTCCCTCCAAAAAAAGAAAAAAAAATCACAATAATCATAACCCGTTACATACGGTAGAGGGTTGACAGATAATAACAAACTGAACTGTGCTGCCATGTTTGTCCCTCCGCATCGGTGGAAGTAGTCATGGAGGAAGCGGGTGCTATTAGCATAGGAATGTGAGTACAATAGGAATTAATAGAGCGTCCTTCTAATAAATTCATTATGCGGAGCGAAGTGGCGCTGGCTTCCTGACCTGTGACGCTTTCCATTTCGGTTTGGAAACCACGTGCTCGCCACGCGAGAAGCACCCCCTCATTCATTCCCATGTTCGGGAAACCCACACACACTCACCTGTACTATCACCCCAAAGCAAAAAAAAGTCAGAAAGTTAATTTTTGGACTTCAGATATTTATTTTACCCACGTTTATTAATTGGTAAGTTTGAAAATACAAAAATTCTTTTTCGCAATGAGTGACTTTAAATTTATTTTGAAATGTTCCAGGACCTCTTCGACTCTCCCTTTAATTTATTTAACTCTCCCTTTAATTAATCTCCCTTTAATTACTCCCTTAAATTTTATTTAGGGGGAGAGTCAAAGGGAGGCAATCCCCCCCCGGCTTTGAGAACTGAATGTTTTTTTCATTTTAGTAGGCTTGGTTTTGTTATCTTTCGATAGATTTGCATTGAGTATAGACCCTTCTCACCCCACCCCCACCCCTGAAAAATTCGAACTGAAGGCCTTGACTAGCCAAAACAGCTTAAGTGAAATCCCTGTAGAACGGACGTCGTTCAAGACAACCACTTTTTTGTAAGACCCATAGGTGATTTTGGTTGTGTTACTAGTATACTGTATAAATTTCCAGGTTGAGTGATTGTGGTGTAGAATAGCATAACTCTCGTTAATTAGTGTTTGCGAATACATTACGTAACAAGTGCTCTTTCTGACGTAGTTTTTCCTCGAGGAATGGGTGACTTATTACTATTTTTTTATTTGTCATTTTGTTAAATAATTTGTTACGCTCAACTAACTGGATAGAGCTTTGTTTGACTATTTGTTTGTTTGGCTATACAGACTCGGGTGAGTGTGTGTGTGTGTGTTTTCATAGTTTAGTATTTTTAGCTTTGATATGTACTTATTTATGGATTAGTTTGTATATTTATTTGTTTATTTAATTATTTATTTTTAAAATTATTTTCGTGATTCATTCTTCTCCACACAAAATAGTTAATAGTTCGAATTAAATTAGTAAAGGGCAATTGTGGCAGTGAGAGGAAAGTGGATGTAAATGGACTTTAAAGTTTTGAGAAAAACGCATTTGAAGTTCATATCCTAGGTAGGCTTTCTTTGAAATTTTTTTCCAAATCATGCTGTATAGCAGCGCCTACCAGGGCTACTAGCACCATCTCTTGCCCCAAAACAGAGGAGAGGTTCTCTTAGTACTTGTACTAATTATCTCCATTTTTTTTTAAATTTTGGCCCTTACTTCCGTTTCATATCACTGCCACAATTTCTCTTCAGCATAAAATTAGCTGTATGAAAAAGAAAAAAGTAATAAGGGATTGAAGTAATCCAGTGTGTAGTAGTCAGTGGAAAAAGAGAAGTGGTCAGGTTTCCATTGCATCTAAAACATACATACATATCTCCCTATCATTATCACTGGGAGTGAGTGTGTGCTGTCATTCTGAACTTATTAAGTTACTGTGTTATATTCATGTTTAATTAAATTCAACTTGAAAATGAGTGGCAAAACACCAAGTAACTATGGAAACGACTACGAAGTCAACATTCGCTTCGTTCGAAAATATAAAACGTGAAAGAAGACGTTATTAAATGCTGTAAATAAATAAATAAATGAATAAATAAATAAAATAAATAAATAAAATAAATATATATTTTCTTGGAGTCAGAGAAGTGGTTATACATACAGTAAAACTTCGTTTACCTAACGTGTAACGCTAAGAGGTAGGGTGATGCGGAGAAAAGTAGAACTTCGTTTATCCGGACTCTCCGGTTTTCCGCTTCAGATTTGTAGAGTTCAAAAAAAGTTTTATATTAGCATAAGTAATATTTTTAAATTATGGTAGTGAACTATACGTCCACCAAATATGGGTTTTTTATTTTGATTAAATGTACTCCTGAATAGATCATGCAGAACAACATGGCGTACTTCGAGCGTCAGTCCAACTCTGCTGCAGCTGAACTATAGATGATAAAGTGTATGTACGAAACAATACAATGTAATTTGGCTACAAAGCGTGCCGGACTGTCAGGATTTTCATTTAACCGCACATCCTTTGGTCCTAGTTAGTCCGAATGAACGAGGTTGTACTGCGTTTACGCACCAAAATTTCAATCAGTGTGGATATTAAAAAACTCTTTCCAATGATGATGAATGTTAGAATTTTTTGTGAAAAGACGATCTTGATTTTCGTGAAATGTTTGTTTCCGGACCCAAACAAACCCCGGAAGAAAATTTCCCTTTTCATATGTCTTTATTTCAGACGTGATCATTTGTGAATATTTCAAAAAATGCCATCTCTTAAACAGCACACTTCTAAATTTCTCATTCTTTCTTTTTCTTTGGATCGAAGCCTCCAGAAGTGATGATTTGTCTCGAAAACACCTCTGGTGAAGGCAATCCCGTCGTTTCTCTGCGACGCCAAGCCATGCCTACAGGGACTGATTTACGGCAGGGCATTCGGGGCCCGGGGCACCAAGGGAAAGGGGGCACCAAATTTCTGTCATCATTTTTTTTAGGGACTAGTGTTTGGAGCCTCTAACTAAAGGAAACAAAAAAAATTTGTCATTTGACAATTTTTTTATTAAATGAAAGCATATTAGCCAATTGTTGTGGAGAACGATCATTTTCGCTATTGAAGAGAATTAAGTGTCCTTTGCGTACTCTCATTTCTGTTGGTAAATTATCTTTATTAGCTCTGTTATCAATACAAGGAAGTTTGACCTAAAACTTGATTATGAGGACATTATAGATGAATTTACTACAAGAAAACAAAGAAGAAAATATATAAAGGATCATTGATGCGCAGAAAGCACATTATGATTTACCTTTACCATTTGTATCAGAGTTTTTCCATTTGCGACTGTAAAACATTTTCTAACATGAAAACCATAAAATTATTTTAGATTTATATTAAATAATTTCTTTGCAAAACATCTCAATTATTAACTTTTTTCGTATGAAATCGATATTTTAAAGTTTTCTTTCTATCAAAATAATATCCAACACTTACCTTTATATTTTTTGTGTGGGGGAGGTGCACCATATTTGTCAGTACCCGGGTCACCCAGGTGTGTAAATCGGTCCCTGCCCCCCCCCCCCACACAAACACACATGCCTATACACACACACACACACACACACACTCGTGATTGCGAATTGGGATTCAGTGGGGATTGGGATGACGAAATCGAAACGGAGTTTTTATTTCTAAGTGACACAACGTCTTCGAAATTTATGGCTGTGTCTGAGGCTGATACCTCGACTTGGCGAAGACTGAGATAGGCGGATGACCTGCAGGCAGGTAGAACGAAACTTTTTTGTTTATTCGATAAAAGAACAAAAGAACTTTTATTGGGTGCTGGATGGATTCCTGCCAGTTAGGAAAACAATACTCGCGGTGACTCACTGGCAACGGAGTGTCCCACTTCGGAAGCGCCCTAAAAACCTTTTTGCACGTAAATTTGCTTAGCATCCCTTACCCTGGTACCCCGGTTAAACTTTCGAAAGATACGTGTTTAAATTATTATGATTATTATTTTATGTAAGCATTGAAACCAAAATTTGAATTACCAAATATTTTGACGCGAATGCAGGGCCGGCAGTAGAGCTGCAAAAAATACTGAGAATTTTACTCAAATTTGAGATTTTTTTTTAATGAAATCTCAAAACAATAAAAAATTTCGCATCCTTATTTGTGTCGCGAAAATTTAAAGGAAGTCTTAGGAAGGTTCTGAGATTAAAATACTCCTTACGATTAGAATGAAATGAAAGTCCTGCCCCCCCCCCTCTCGTAGAAATTAAGAACTTATTATAATTTCAAAAGTAAGAACTTATTATAATTAGAACAATTTTGAAACCCTGCTCCCATCCGAAGACAAAGAGAACTTGATGGAAAAATGACGCATCAAAATTATTTAATAAAAGGGGGGGAAAATAAAAGAAATCCCTTGTTTGAAGAGAAACCCCTTCTCCGGAGGTTAAAACTAACGTGTACCAAATTTCTTAGCTATTGGTTCTAAGGGACTCCTGCGCGTAGCAAAACAACCCCCCCCCCCCCTGTTTTGTAAAGTTTGGAAGTCATTTTCGAACTCGTGATTGTTTTTCTCTTGAACCGAGTTTAGCTTAGGACTTTCGCTAAAATAGAAACCGTTCTTTCTTTTCTTTTCTTTTTTTTTTTTTTTCAAATTGATTGAGAGGATTCGAACGAACGAGCTTCATCTTGTGCAAAAAAAAAAAAAAAAAAAAAAAAAAAAAAGACCATTTTTTGCGACATAGAATGTCAAGAGGTGTGGGAAATCTTTCATTCACTTAATAGCTTATTTATGTGAAATTGCTTTGATGCTTAGTGAATGACAGTAATTTTTCATTATGTTTGTGGGAAGCTCTCTTTTCTATTCTTCTGAAATTACATTACACCGCAAACTGTCTGAAGCCTGTAATTTACCCCAAAGAAAACACTTGGAATGGAATGTTTTACCTTTTTCGGTAGTATTGTTAATCACTGCAAGGTAGCGTATTCGAGCTCTGGAGTTGCGAATTACCAATATTATCAAATTCTCATGCTATGGCGCGAGCTTCATTGTTGATGACGTCAGATCGTTACTCGATCAATGAATTCGCAACCTCTTTCGCCACTTGACGCAATACCGAGCATTTTCGAGTTCTTTGACGCATTTCTACTCTCCTCCCACAAACGCAATTTCACAACCCAGTCTCTATAACCCGACTTCTAATGTCATCACCAGGAGAGTCAAATGCAAAGCACGTACCATAAAACGTTGGCGTTCCCGTCGACAGCGGAAGTTCTTTTGAAAATGATCCATTTTTGTATCTGCACCACTGTGCAAATTAATTGGGGCAAGGCGTGTTTTATAGAGAATTTATGTGCATACCTTCATATACCGTGATAGTCATAAAAAAAGAAGATATGCCTATCTTTAGCAGAAATGGCTTGTATGATGCGTTCAGGTATTGACATTACTAGTTTTGTGCGTATCGTATACCGGCAAAAAAAGTGACACAACTCGAAATTTCGGGAAAAGGTACCAACTCTTGATTAATAATCTAAATTTAGTGACATTTTTTGCCATAAAACTCGCACCAAGTTATCTTATATAACTGGTGCATGGTGGCGTAAAAACGGTATGATCAATAGCGATATATTATTAAATTTTCATAATTTAGAAGAATTTTTTTGGGGATATTTAAGTATGCATTATTAATTTAGATAACAAAAACTGAACAGTAAACATCTCATCGTAATTCTTTTGCGCGCATTGTTATATTTTAGATTCAATGGCTTTAAACTACTATTGTGTAAAACTTTGATTTTCTCCAGTTTTTTTTTTTTTTTTTTTCTTTTGAGCAAGCACGATTGCTTATTGCTTTCATTTGACTGTTTTGATGTCCTACGATTTTATTTTCCCACTGCCACCCTCTGCAGCATCACCGTCGACCGGCTCCTCACGATGCTGCTCCTATAGCGAAAGCCGTCTCCAGGTTGCATCCATGTCCTACACACACGCGCATACATACACGCACACGCACACATACACCTACACACAAACACATACACACACAAACACATAAACACACGCATACATACAGACACATACACACACGCATACATACAGGCACATACACATACACACACAAACACATTCACACAACTACCCACACATTCATGCCTGCACACAGGCACAAACACATATGCCTACACAAACACTTATGCCTACACACACATACACATACACCCCCCCACACACATTCATACACACAACTACCCATACACTTATGCCTGCACACAGACACAAACACACATGCCTACACACATACACATGCCCCCTACACACAAATACGCATACCCCCACACACAAAAACACACGCCTACATACACACACTCGTGATTACGAAAAACATAATTTGAATTTAAGATGTCAAAATTCTTTTTTTTTTTTTTTTTTTTTTGAATTGTTACACTTTTCTTATCGAGGTGCGATACGTTTTCGACTCCATAATCATGGAACCATATTTTTACATACAATTCATTATGTCCTCTTCCGTCACTCAACCCATATTGCTGTGTCATTTCTCGAGAACATCGAATTAGAGTCTGAGTTATTCCTAGTCTCTAATTTCATCGTCCGACTTGAACCTCCTGACGGATTTTTAACGGATGTCCCCAGGGAAATTTCCAAGAATGGCACCATCATACTTTTAAAAATGTCTACTTCTTTGTGCATTCCTCTGTGACTTGCATCCATTCTTTCATGATACACCACCATCAGCAGATCGCCATTGCGACTTGGGAATTTTGTCATCCAGTTTCCCGCCCTAGAAGGCTCTCATTTTATTAGAGGAACGAACTGGAGTAAACTTGTACAGTGGCGTGGCTCGAAATTCCACTAAGAGGGGTGTCCTGTCTAAAATCAACCATTTCTAATACTTGGAAGCGTTAATTGAAGAAGAGATCATTTGACTTTAATTTTACATGTGCAGTATTACATACCTTAAATTAGTTAGATGATGAACATAGTATTTTAAGTGGAATGGAATAACTTTAATTTTAATTATTGCCGCTTAATTTTGAGCTTCAAGGGAGGGGTTCGGACCCGGGAACCACCCTTTTTCCTGAACCTATATGATTGTGTACAGTGATGTTCCCATCAATTTTTCTGAGGGTATACTCAAAGTAATCCACTATGCAAAATATGTGTATGCGATCATATACATAATATGTCCAGAAATTCTTGAGGGTTATAACCCAAGGGTGATAGAGTTCCGAGTTTTCCTTGGAGAAGAAAAAAACTGGTATAACTAAAGTTTCATATTTTCCTTATGTTTCGAAAATTAACTTTAATTAACTGCCACTGTAACGATTAATAACTGCTCTTTATGTGCAGCTATGAGGATCCCGTGGTAAAAATTGTAATTGATAGCTAAATCATTTCATTGCTATAGGAAAATTTAAAAATACTGTTGCAAATTCTGTAAATAGTAATTATTTTTGTGACTAATTTGTCGTAATCTAGCTAAATTTGACGTTTATTAAATTATCTTTCATCTAAAATTATTGTAGTAACGTAACCTGTAAATAGTTTCTTGTCATGAATATACAGCCCCCCTACATTCGGCCCCGTACACGGTCCCCTCATTTCTGAATGACAAAATTTGTGAATGAAAAGAAAATACGAGAAGCATTTGGAATAGTGTGGAAACTTGTCGATGTCTATAAATAGCCGTTCTGCGTGATAAAAATTCAGTCTCGAGTTAGTTTTTGCTTGTGAATCGTTGCAGTGGTACGCTGGAGAGCATGTATTGCTCTGTTTTGTGAAGCCTTTTGAGCTGTATTTTTGCTTATTTGATGTAAATACGTGTGTAACCGTTGAGTTTACGGTGTTGATTGATATTTGCTTAATTGCTGATGATTGATTTAGCAGTTGTAACTACGCTTCCTGTACATATCTGTAAATAAATCTCCTGTGTTTTCTCAAGAACTGTGTCGTCATTTCAAGGAAGTTTGAAGCTGCACCGGATCCGTAACAATACGATGATAGAATCTGAGTTGTAAATGAAAATTTTTGAAGCTGTATGTCTAAAAAATGTTTGAGAGTATACGGCGTAAAAGGAGTGTAAACTCTATGGGAGCACCCCTGCTTGTGTACATTTTTCAATGTTTCACGGAAATCTGGTTTGGAAATGCTAGTCTGTATAGTATCAAAACTCCGAGGAATATTGTATCTAAAGAATACTTCGCGGTGGCTGTCTATTTTATTTTTCGTTTCAATTCGCGCGAAATGAGATCCACGATACACAAAATAGAACCTGTTCGTCGAAACGCGAAGTAGCGTTCGAAACACTCCCATTTCTTTTTTCCCTCTTTTTACGCCAAATGATAACATTCGAAAATTGGGCGAACAAAAAGAAGATGGGAGCTTTTCTGTTTCTCGATTTTCTGGAACGCCAACCGGGTGGATTCTTCGCCTGCCATCGCAACCCGAGAGATGACCCACTATGCGCGAAAGATGGGGTCACGTTTTTGCGGGCCACACAATGTCCCGGCGGACCGGACCGGCCTCCTCTGAGAGGAGAGATGAGAGAAGTGCTCCCAATTGTAGGAGGAAAATCTGTTCTTTCGTCCGTTTTCCGAGGGGTGTGGCGGCACCTGAGACAAATATCTCCGAAATCTATTCTCTTCAGGTGACAGCTGGAAGTGTGCCACTCTTAATTGCCGAACGTAATTCAAGCGATTTTCAGATTTATTCTGGTTTTTTGAGAACAGAAAATGTTGTAAATGTGGTGAGGAAATGGTTCCCTTGTGATTGATCAGCAGCATTATTTCATTCACTTTCCTTTTTTTCGAGTGATCAATTTAACTGCTATTAGATGGTTTCTGTGATTTAGGGAGGGAATAATTTTTCGACCGCATTCCAAATTAAATGCTACTGTTAGAAAACAAAAAATGGTCAAATAGGTTCTTGTTTTATCCTGCAATTAGCAAAGATGGCCTGAGCGCAGAACATTGGCGATATAATGGATTTATAGCTACTGAAAACTAACGATTTCCTGGTTGACAAGATTCCACGCTGAATGGCAACCCCAATATTCAGCGCCATGTTTGGTGAAGTGTACACAAAGAGTACTTGTTTGGCTATAATATATTTTTTTTCCCTTTCATTTCAATGAATTTTTGAGTAAGACGAAGTTGTTAAACATGATTTAATGGTCTAATAAAATGTAAAATAAGCCGCCAAATAAGTATGTTCAGCTATTAAAACCATTAAAATGTAAAATAGTCAGCCAAATAAGTAAGTTCAACCCAGGGACGTGCGCAGAGGAGGGGGGGCACCTGTTGGCCCGAGCCTATTTAAGTCTTTTGGCTAAAGAAGGCTTCATGTTTAAAGGCGTTGACTAACACATACATTTTATCTAGTTTCAATAGTTAATATCGTTTAAATTTAGCTTGTTTTTCTACACTTCAACACGTTATCCTCTGTAAAGTAACAACTCTCTAGTGTCGTATTATGTTTCATTGTATTATTGTAAAGCTTTTATGCATTGTTTTCATCAACTTTATTACATATATTGATGTTAAATTACCAGAATTTTTGTCAATAGCAAATCAAGATTGTAATTGATAATAATGTAATTTTTTACCTATTTAAATAAAGTTCCTCAGAGACCCACTTGCTCAGATTTATCTGAGCATTTAAAACCAATAAACCGAGCAATTGGTAGGTGCGGTTGGTCTCTGAGGGTGTCAATGTCAATGTTGGCCCGAGCCTGAAAGGGAGCCCGAGATTTTTAATATGAGGGGTGAAATATGAGGGACGTAGGGGTTAACAATGTGGAAGGGGGCCCTTAAAAGTGATTTGTGACAGGCCCCAAAATTTCTGTGCACGCCCTTGGTTCAACCGGTAAAACCCATTAAAATATAAAATAAGTCCGCCAAATAAATGAGTTGATCCATTAAGATTAAAGAACTTTAAAATGTAAAATAATGCGCCAAATAAGCAAGTTCAGCCATTAAAAACCAATAAAATGTAAAATAGTCCGCCAAATAAATGAAACAGCGTAACAAATAGTGTTAAAAATTACCATAAAATGTGAAACAATCTGCCAAACAAATATATATATTTAAAATCATGAAAAGTTCTGTAAAATGTTCAATTTAAGAAATTCACTTTGAACCTGAATAACAGTTCCTTTAAAATGTTTTTTACAATTATTATCACTTGATTTTGTACAACTATGCAATACTTGAATTCTTCTGTTTTATGTCAAAAGATGCAGGTACCCCAAAATAAAATCTGAGCAGGGCAATTAAAAGTAGAAACATTTTGGACCGATATATGTTTTCGCGGAGAAAAAATTCACTTTCACTAACATTAAAACAAAGGCCAGAAGTATTTCTTGCACGTTCTGTTATATTTAAGGGTGTCCGAAAAGTCCTTGACACATTTTAAAAATTCATAGAAAAACAAAAAAATTGTCGTATTAATATGCGATTTGCGCCATAATACTTCTTAGGTTCAAGAATTTTTTTATGTCATCGTAAAAAAGTGTAATTATTAGTAATTTACATTGACGACTTTATCGTTACAGTGAGAAAAACAAATTTTTCTGCGACGATACAATTACTTTTTGCTATAATTCGTTCTTTTCCTTTCCTTTATTATTATTGTTATTATTTCTTTCTTTTTTTTTTCAATTTCAAAAAAAAATTCTTGAACCTGAGTAGTAGTATGGCCCAAATCGGATATTGATACAATTTATTACATGTCTATGAATTTTTAAAACAGTGTCAAGGACTTTTCGGACACCCTGTATATTAACAGTTTATTTGAATTTAAGGTTTGTGATAACAATGTAATGATGTCTGTTTCCGCTAGAAGAGAGGGAAAGATAAGTTGCATTTTTTTATATTTGCTCATTTTTTTCTCATCATACCGGTATGGTATTTGTTTATCCAAGGTTTATTTCATATGCTTTCAAGGTACAGAGGAAAATACTTTTTCAGACATCAAAATTGTATTTTTACCGCAAACCACTTCCTAATCCCAAAAAACAGAATAAATCTGAAAATCGCTTGAGTTACGTTCTGCAATTACGAGTGGCACACTTCCACATGTCACCTGAAGAGAATAGATTTCGGAGATACAGTATAACCCCGATTTAACGATTGTCAAGGGACTGGAAAAAATTATCGTTAAATCAAGGATATCGTTAAATCGAGGAGCATAGATATTCAATACAGTTTAATCCGGACCATTGATATGTATCATTAAATTAAGGAAATCGTTAAATCGGTTATCGTTAAATCGAAGTTACACTGTATTTGTCTCAGTTGCCGCCACACCCCTCCGAAAACGGACGAAAAACAGAATTTCCTCCTATATAACACCACTTCATTCTTTTTAAAAGTCGAAACCTTTAAAGTATTTGAAATGTTAATTTGAAGATATCGTTAACGAATTTGCAGTTAAGTTGTGTTAGTTTATCTTCCAATTTTTTTGTAAATTCATTGTTCCATTGCGCATTCTGCCAGGCCGTTTCAGCAATCCCGCGAGAATGAAAAAGAAATTTCTAACCTACTCAGTCTGACAATTTAAACGGAAAGCTGGAAAAGAAAAAGGTGCAGTTCCATTTGCATCTTTCGAACAATGCGGCTCTATTTTCGCTCTTTTAACCGGCAGAATTTACGGTTTTAGGAAAAGAGAGAGAAAAGAAAAGGAGTGTTCAAATAAATTCGATTGTCTTTGGAATTCGCGTGATTGTTTCCCAGCGCGTTAATTTTGCTTTTATTTTTTTAGTCAAGTGGCTGCTTGTCAGTCGATGCTTTCCGGATTTGAATTTAAACTCTTTATGCATTATTATTTTTCATTCGCTCTTTTAGAAAATGGAATAACGTTCTTACACGCATGCGTACATTTGTACGATTCTTGGAAGAAAATGTCCCCTTAATTAGCCATTAGTTAATTTAGTTAATTAATGTCACAGTCATTTAACAGCTGCAATAATACGGATTGTATCCAGTTTTATATTTTTTTGGCAAAACGAAAAAAAAAAAAACGTTTTACTCACAAACCTAACTGTTAGACTTTATAATTTCTCACAATGTTCTTGTAGAATAGCAAGTGACTATTAGTCTAGGAATTTTTTCTCAGTTTTCCCAGACTTTAATTGCCAATTTTATTTTGGATACATTCCTTTTTGGTGTAAAACTGAATATCATCCCTTTTGCAAAAAAAAAAAAAAAAAACACACACACACACACACACATTTTCTTCAGGAATAAACTTCATTAGATTGAAACAAAATATTCAACTTTTTTTTTTTTTTTACTCTACTTTACTCCTTCCTATTTACTTTATTCTTTTCATTGAACATTTCAAAAAAAAAAAAAAAAAGACCTTCGATCTAATTAAGTATGAACAATAAATCCACCCAAGCCAATTCAAATAACAACGTTGTAGTTATCAATAGATGATAATTTTTATCACAACTAATCACAATTTAATCATCAAAATAAATCACAAAATAAATCAGTTAGTAAAATAATGAATGATTAAAATAAATAAACAAATAAGTGAATAAATGAATAAATAAGAAAGTTATTAAACAAAAGAATGTAAATGAAATAAATGATAAAAGAATTCGTAAGTGATTTGATAAAAGATTGAATAAGTGAATAAAATGAATGAGTTCACTTTGCCCCGTTCACTTTGCCACGCATGCACTTTACTAACTGTACAAAGCATTTAAAATATAAATAAAAATTATATTAAACAAATAAATACTACACTGAATATTAATATTTAATATTTAAAATGTTAATAGCAAAAACTTTATCACTAAATAATAACAAAAATTTTTGACTTGCAGCAAGTAGTATCAATTTTTGAAAATGGCTTGTGTTATCGCAATCTTTGATTTTCAGTGATAATTTTTTCTTGACTGGAATAGACTGCATGTGGTGCTACATATCTAAAATATCAATAGATATGTAGCACTAAAATCAGGGTAAATATTTAACCATTTCACATTGCCCCGCTATTTTACTTTGCCCCACATTCCCCTACATATTTTTTCCCCCCATTTTATTTACAATTTATTTATTGTGTTTCTCAAAATCTTCATAATGTTGTTAATTCAATTTGCTTTAGTTGAAAATTTATATCAAAATATTGTACCTAAATTTAACTAAAACATGCTGTAATTCCAAAAATACTTTTTGGAATTACAGCATTTTTCAATTGTGGCAGTGAGAAGAAACGAATGTAAGTGGCTAAATTAAAAAAAAAGGGAGGGGGAATAATCAGTACAAGTACTAAGAGAACCTCTCCTCTGTTTTGGGGTAAGAGATGGTGCTAGTAGCAGGGTTCGTGAATTTTGTTTTCTTTTTTTTTTAAATCAAAAAAGTCGGATTTTTTATTTAACTCAAATTTTTTAATTTTTTTTTTTTAAATCTTAAAAAAATTGTAGATATTAATTACTTTACATTTATAAACGTAACATATTTCATAAAATAGAGGGATCCATTCAGCTTACTTTTAAAATTAAGGTAAATTTTCTAACAATTCAATACCTTTTAAAAATTTATAAATGCGTTATAATGCTTGCTTAGATAAGACGTGATTTTGTTTTACGCTTTGCTTAAAGATAAGGTTTCCATCATCATGTACGTTTTTATTGTAAAATAATACGTTGAACAATTACTTTTCTCAACTATATTAGTCATGTGTATAAGAAAAACTGCAAACTTGTATTTTGTTCTGAACTGTAATTTTGGAGTAAAAGCCATATTGCAAGAGTGAAAATCTGTAACACACACAGAAAGAGGAATTTATGTAGTTTTGCCTGTTAAAGTTAAGATAGTACAATACAGTGTAGTTAAATGTAGAGCAATACATTCTAAAAATGCAAAATTAATTTATAAAAATAAAATCAACTAGTTTAAACTAAAGATTCTGTTAAAAAATCACTTGATTCAATATTCAAATCAATTGATTTAAATCATGATTTTAATCAAGCTGATTTAAATCAACGAACCCTGGCTAGTAGCTCTGGTAGGCGCTGCTATACAGCATGATTTAGAAAAGAAATTCAATGGAAGTCTAACCTAGAATCTGAATGAACTTTAAACGTGTTTTACTCGAAACTTTATAGAGTCCACTTACATCCCTCAATTTAAATAATATGAAAAATCTTAAGTTGATGGTGATTATCTACGGGTCCTACGGATTGCTGAATTCTATTTCATGGTGGTCCGAAACAGTTTTCACTGGTCTCGGACCAGCGGACCACCAATGGTTTCGAACGCTGCAATGTGTAAAAAGAAAGAAAATTTTCTCTCTAGTAAGGTTTTTTTTTTCTCTACGCTTGCCCGGTTTTGCTGTGTTAAATTGAGAAATACGAAGAGATATGTTTCACCTTTGTGCGATTGTTGCTGTTTACTTAGCGGTTTATGGGTTGCTGTACTCGAAAAGAGAGAATAATTCATTTTCTCTTGACCGGTTTTTTCTGTTCTTTAGCCTGTTTTCTGGTTTTCTAAGGATTTCTCTCTCTCTCTCTCTCTTTTTTTAAATTTTAATTCTACTGCCCCCAGGTGAAGAGACTTACTCCTCTAGCTTCCAAACGACAGTTTTCGAATTTCAAGTTTAATTTTACCATATTTGATTGTGCCTTTAATTACAGTGTGTCATTTTACCTCCCATACTTTAGTAGCATAACGTTTTCGACAGTGTTTCACGAATGAAATAATTTTGCCAAACTAGAAAAGTAGCTAGAGTCGATTCTTTTTTGCTGTAGAACAAAATCGTCTTTTTTTTTGGGGGGGGGGGGGGTAACAATGGATCTCCATTATCGATGAAAATGTATGGCATTAAGAACCCGTTTACATTGATCCAAAGGCTCCGTGCTGGTATTTACTAATCGCAATAAGAAATAATCCCCTCTCCATCACGGAAAAGGAGTGGATCCTTGCAGAAATATTTTGGACCTTACCAACAGGGCTGTGGAGTCTGAATAAATAATGACCGACTCCGAATTTTAGAGCCTCCAACTCCTTTAACCCTAAAATCAGAACTTTGAGGAAAAATGACAGACTTCAACTCCGTTGCCCTGCTTATCAGGTGGCATTTTAACAACCTTCATATTGCTAGAGACTATGTACAAGCTTCGAGATTGCTGATTGGCTACCACGTAAAAATGTCATCCATCTCATTTATACTTTGTTTTGCATGCTATAATTATTATTTCAGTTTGAAATAAGACCTTCTATATATTATTCAAAGAAGGGGAATTAAAAGCATTCCAACAAGATTTCAGAACTTCTTTTGAGTAAATAGTTCACATGCGTTGCATGGGGGGGGGGGGACATGGCCGGCGCATTTGTGTCGATTGGCCAATCAGGAGTCCCAAAACTATTACAAAGACCCTAGCTGAGTAAAGGTTCTGTATATGCTGCCAAGGTGGAAAGCGAGATAGTTCAGGCAGAGGGTGGTATTGCCGAATTGCCGGTTGCAATGCTAACGGATGGTATCAAAAATTCCTTCTCCCAGCTTTTTGTCATATCATTACATTTCCTTTGTAATAACGGGGGGAGGGGGGAATTGGTGAATAACAGCCCAGAGGTTAGGGGGGGGGGACCTTTTCTTTCGTACTTCGCCATCGTGACTGCCCTGATTGGTATTCGATTTATTCTTTCTACGCATTTCTTTCTCTCGAGATGGCCGATTTTTAAAATCTGTTCCAGCTCATTTTATGTTCATTTTTCGTATTTTATTTTAACTAATGGCATTAAAATACGGGGGGAGGGAAGCACTCCGCACGAGAGAAATGAGTTGTGTCGTTTGATAAATGCGTGTGTTGAAAGTGATTAATCCAACCTGTGATGTTATCCTTCCTAACCGCCGCTCATTGTTATCGAATCAATTCGCGCTGAGAACGTTTTGTCTCCCTTCTCCTCTTCCACTATTTTTTCCTTCAAGTGGATACGCCCTGTTCCACCTGCTATTCTCCAGCTCTTCGATGTCGATATTATCTTATGCATTGTGCTTCAATTCGCACCTCGGTTGCAAGGTAAATTGGGCTCCAAAGGGTGGTCTTTCGCGTTTTTTTTTTTTTTTCTGTTGAGGTATTTATCTTTTTGAAGTGATTTTTAATGCGAGATTAATCCGTTTCTCGGAGATGGAGCAACGTGGTCTGATTCTGTCGAATGGCCGAGAAGAAATTTCGAATATTTCTTTTCACGCTTGATTTGAGATATCAAATGCTCGAAAAAAAAAGACCGATTTGTCAGTAATTACTCTTTTGTAGTTCGTTTTTGCTCGGATATTATACCTTTTCTGACACTTCATTTGTAGTGCTCTCTGTTCACATCGCCTTATTCATTCGTTTGTTTATTTGGCTGTTTTTGTGTTGATTCGCATGTAGAGATTTTATATCATTCATTGAAATCTGTTTCTGATTGACCTAACACCGTTTATTCAGGTCTTAAATAATTTAAAATGTCGAGTGGTTAATTTTTCTGCTGTTTTTTTTTTTTTTTTTTTTTTTTTTTTTTTTTGAAAAGAAAGTTCATTTTTTGAATTAATTTAGCTTTATGTATTTGTGTACTGTTGCATTTTTACTGATATTTAAAGTACAAATCTGTTATGAAATAATTTAAGACACTAAATGAAATTCGAGAACAAGGGCACTTGCTGTTAAAAAATTCAAAATAAATAAATAAATAATAAGTGTAAATATAATAGTGATGAAAAATTAAAAACAATACTCTGTCATTAGTTAGTAGTAAAGCATATCGCCTATTTACAAAGGCAAATTTAATGAATATTGTAAACATCTAGCATTAAAAAATAAGCATAAAATAAAATAAGCTAAACGTGCTCCTTCGCTAAATCCCAAAGCTACAATTCACAATCAACAATTTAAAAAGTCTCAGCTGAATTAAGCTGACTTGCTAAGATTGGAGTGGCAAAAATTGTTCTACACAGCAGTTTGCGCTTGCCACCTCAAGTGATTTTTTTATGAAGCAAATTGCAATTTAATGCATTTTGTAAAATTGTTAACATTTTTATCATTGTGTTTAATGAAGTGTTTGATTTAAAAAATGTTACAATTTATAAAAAAAAAGTTCAAATATTTTTGGAAACATAATATCACTAGAAATTTCGGTTTATAAGTCCAATAAGAACCAAAAGTAAAAACATAGTGAACAAAAATTTGAACTAAAACGAAAAAGCTCAGCTTTAAATTCATGTTAATATTATACCGACTTAATTTTACGTCCCTGTAACAATCTCTTTCTTAATGTTTATTTATTGTTTTGTATTTTAACAATTCATATTTGAGACACATTTTACAATTTTGTATAGTTAAAAACAAATGTACTTTTTTTTTAAATGATTGCTACTAAATCCATTAAAACTTACTATTAATATTCATTTGTTTTACAAACGTGTATTCCATAGAAAAAAAGCTTTTTTTTTTAAAAATAAACTATGGATATTTCACATAATATTGTGCATATACGACTGCCGGTGTGATTATTTATTGTAAAAATTTTCTTTCAATGAGAAGAATCAATAATTGCCAAGTTATTCATTTTTAGTCTACATTTTTTTGTATTAACCAAAAAAAGGGGGGGAGGGACCGAATAAACGGTTTTCGCCTTTTCTGTGTGTTTTTTTTCCGGGGTGGAAAAAAAAACGGACCACCCCGTCAGTCGGTTGGTCTTAGTTTTACCTCTTTCAGCCGCCATTAGCTAGCGAGTGAAGCGCCTCCTATAGTTTGTTTGAATTGCGAATAGATGCAATCAGGGCTGCGATGTCGGAGGGAAAATGACCGACTCAAACTCCGGAAGTTTTAGTATCTTCGACTCCGACTCCAATACCCCAAAATCAGTTCGACTCTGACTCCGCAAGCACTGCCGGAGTTGCAGACTTTGAGGGAAAATGACCGACCCCGACTCTTGAAACTTTAAACCTTCGATTCCGACTCCAATACCCCAAAATCAGTCCGACTCTGACTCCGCAGCCCTGGATTCAATAACGCTATGAAAATATGAGTGGGGCAGTTTAAATATGGAGAAATGGTGAATCAAATTTACCCTGAAATGCTACATTAGAATGATTCAGTTGAATGGGTTATCTTTTTTCGAACAAGTGTTTCCAATTTCAGTTCTTAAAGATCCGAGCACTTTAATCAGAAAGAAATGTAACAATGAAGATAGCTCCACAAAGGATGCGATAAAATATTTTAAGTACCTGGACCGTAGCTTTTCGAATGCTAGGAACATCTTGTAAGTGATAAAAAAGACATTAAAAGAGCTCGTAAAATGGCTATGCTTATCCGCTTACTATAACTTACTTTTTTTTTTCTTTAGTTTCTTTTTATAGAATAGCTCGCGCTTTCTTTCTTTTTTTTTTTTTTTTTTTTTGTGTAGCCGACGACTGGATTGTTAACGAGTTAGATTTATGACGTCTGAATTATTAACGGGCATAATCCGAAGATTTACGTAATTGAGTGATCAACAATCGATTGATTCTTTGGAGTGATTTAATCAAATATATCGGTATGGAGGGATGCTTTCGGGTGATTTTGTATTCGAATAGAATTATTATTTCGATTTGTTTTGCTATTGAGTGTAGGGTTTCACAACTGATGTTACGTTTTGATGGGGAAGGGGGGTTCGTAAAATTGTGACAATTTGGCAAAGGTGGGGGGGGGGGGCGACAAGAAGTTTGACGTCATACATTTTAAAAATAAAATTATACTTGTGAAAAACAGCGCGACATGTGACAAAGGGAAAGGGGTCTGGATGTCAAATTTTTCGGAAAAAAAAAAGCGTGATATTATTCATGGAAAGAGACAGCCCCAGATCATTTAATTTATCATCGTCACACGCCAATTCATCGTTAGTTGTAGTCGAAGATTTTTTTTTTTTTTTAATCTCAAAACCATTTGGGTGTTTGAACCATTCGTTAATGAAATCACTTACGAGAACCGCTCGATAACTGATTTTTTAATTATGGAATCCTCAAAAATCTAAATCTCAGGAACTGAGTTCTGGGTCGATCTTGAATGATCGAATCATTCGATTATGATCATTCAATTATTTCTATTTATAGTTTCGAAACCTGTCGGACAGTTATCCAAGCCAAGCTTCAAAATTTATAAATTAGTAAAAAGAATTTTCAAAACTTATTTTGTTAGTGTCATTTAAAATTCAAATTTCTTTTAAATGTGTGGTAGAAATTCAAGACTTTTTTTTTTGAGCAATTACGAATTTTTATTATCCTCACTTGACCAAAGTTGATGTTTGCTCTGGTTTTTCAGATTACCTAGGTTACTCATTACGACGGTTGTTTCTAATATTTATTTAGAGAACGAAAATTTTGTTGCCATATTACAAAACGTGTGGGTTTCATTTTTTTTTTTTCACACTTCCTTTTACAAAAAAAGAAGTATCGTATTCGCCAAAAAAATTTCATTCAAAATTCGGCCTTAATTTCCATTTTGCTGACCCCCGAATGAATGTTGAATTTTTTTATTTTTTTTTTTTTTTCAACCCGACCACGCGCTGATAAGTGCCTAAGAACGTATACACACCCGAAATATCCATTTTGACATTCCCCGAGATAATTACATCGACTTTTCTCGTGACATCTGTATGTACGTATGTATGTATGTGCGTATGTATGCCGCATAACTCAAGAACGGTATGTCCTAGAAAGTTGAAATTTGGTACGCGTAGACTCCTACTGGGATCTAGTTGTGCACCTCTCTCTTTTTGGTTAAATTCGGATGTTCCAAAAGGGGTCTTTTACACCTTTTGGGGGGAAGTCAATGTTAATTTTAATGCAAACTCAAGTGGTGTTATAATTTATGCAAACACTTGGCAATATATCGCCAAGCTTTTGCTCGCCAAGTTTTTTCGTCAACTTGGCGACAATTTTTTTTAAATCTGATTTAGAGTTAACTATTGAATCATATTAAAATTGCCAATAATGGGGAAATAACTTTAAATTGGTATAAAAGAAAGCCCATGCACACATCAGCTCGTTTTGTGTGTGTGTGTGTGTGTAAGTTACTTTTTTTTTTTTTTAAAAAAAAGGAAAAAACACCTTATAGATAAACTTAAACAGCAAAACTTCATCTAAATACAAAATTTCCAAGTTACTCATTCCCATGAGGTAAGATCGAAAAAAAAAAAAAACATACATAATGTTATACGCTATAAACAATCCTTTTGATAAGTGTACTGGTGGATGTCGGCCATAAAAACTTTACCTTTATTATCGCATCCGAAAATTCATTTCTTTTTTTTTCTTTATGGATATGCCTCGTATTACCTAATCTAGAAAATCACCAGTCATAATATAACGGGTGCAAATCTCTTCTCCATTTTCATTCCATTCCATTTGTAGAAACAAGAAACCCAACGAGTAGGGTCGCATCGCGATCCGTGATTGCGAAAAACTTAATTTGAATCCAAGACGTCAAAATTCAAATGAATGCTGGAGGTTATTTATTTTTAACATGGTACTATCTTACGTCGTCATGTAAGGATAGCGATGAAATTCGGTATCCTCAGCGGCGTGCTAGGGGGGAAAGAAGGACACCTGTTGGCCCGAACCTGAAAGGGGGCCCAATATTTTTAAAACTAGTGGTGAAATATAGGGGTAAACAATATGGAGGGGGCCCGAAAATCTGATTTGTGACGCGCCCCAAAATTTGTGTGCACACCCCTGGGTATCCTACTTTGTCCAGCGATAGTAGGCTATGACGAGGACGAATTAGCATTGGTGTTAATGCTGGGAACTTGTCAGGAGTTTTCACCCTAATGTGGAAGAGGGGGTCGCTATGACAAGCGACTAAGAATCGAGCAGTCCGACGTAATGAGATTCGCGTTACTAGAATGCAACAATCTCGAACAACACAACTCTTTATTATCTAGGTCTCGTGACTCATTTGTTGTCCCCGAACGTAGCATTCCATCTGTGCAGCGATACTTATCACTCTCCTGATTTGATTACATATTTATTTTCCTGTGTCCACTCGGTTATTGTTGATCGAGATGTGTTCGAATAAACACCTGTTTCTTTGAGGGCGAAAATGGCAAGCCCCCTGCGAACGTGTTTGCATCTTTAACCCAGATTCCGTGGCTCCCGAACAATGGCCTGTCCCCCTCCCCCGGGGTCAGGAGGGGGCGGGCCCTCTTCACGCTTCGCCACCGATGGGTGTCACGTGCTCACGCAACTCTACCCCCTTCTCCACTCTCCTCACTTTCGATCTCAGCTGAGGGCTATAAAACGCAAGCTGTTTCGTCCGCCATATTTGTTCACAACTTCTCTCTCTCTCTCTTTTTTTTTTTGTTGTTAGACATATGAGGCATTGAGTGCCAGAGCGAAACCAAAAGGGGTTAGAACGTTGGAATTAAGTCATAGTTACACTTCACGCAGTAAGCACGAGTAATTAATCAAAAGATTTAAATTAAAAATTTTCTCAGTATTCATAGTGCTACTACTAAATGTTCGAAGATAAAATCCGTCACGGAGATGTGGTTTATCTACCGTTGGATCAAAAAACAGGAGAAAAGAAAAGAAACATAAAGAACATTATCTGATTCACTTTTGCACTCGAAAGAAGTTGTTGGTTTTGTATGTACTAAATTTTTTGAACTTGCAAGATGGAGAAAGAACATGGCTTCAAGAAAATGTAAAACTTCAATAAATTTGGAAACTTCATTTATTTTTCAGCATTATGTGCATTAAAATCACAATAATAACAGCATGGTATTTACGTTTTTTAACTCCTTGATGCAAGTCTTCACCTCCGATTCAGGAAACTTCTTTTCGACAAGCATAGAAAGCTTTTTACTTTTTCTTATCCGTTTTAATTCTGATTTTGTTCACATGCATTATTTCTGAACTGTGTATAATATCATTCTGACTGTCGACAATTTTCTGTTGCCCCATTGGTGCCGTTTCAAACTTTCCAGGAGGGAGTGGTGACTCCGGATCAATGGAGCAAAATATATATACCAGTGGCGTAGCGAGAAAAAATCCTTAGGGGGGGTTACCTTTTTCTGGGGTGAGACGCGGGGTGGTAATTAGTGGCGTCACCCCCCCCCCCCACGCACACATACACACAAACGCAAAAGGAAAAAAAATATGTCAACATGAAATTCATGCAATTTTCAGAAACAACTACATTTGTATTACAACGAAATTTTAAGTGTACAAAAAACAAACCCGGGGGTTTAACCCCGGGAACATTTTAAAATTTGTAGTCTTAAAATTGCCTTTTATCTTCATATTTTTCATGCCTTTTATCTTCATATTTTTCATGCATTTCCACTTTGGGTGTCACCCCCTCCCAGACGGGTGAAACCGGGGCGGACCGCCTCCCCCCCCCCTGTAGCGACGCCACTGCTATACATACATATATTGGCGTTATTAAAACTTGGCGTGAAGTATAGAGGTAAACAATATGAAAGAGGGCCCGGAAAAGTCATTTGTGACGGGCCCCAGAATTTCTGTGAACATCCCTAGGCCCATGTATTTGATTGTATGTTCTGGACAGGTCCTAGTGCCCCAATGGCTTTTGATGATGCAGTCCTTGGCTCCTAAATTTTTAAGGCATCATAATGCAAATAGGAATTGCGTTGTAAAGGAATTCAAACAGTGTAATGGAAATGAAATCGGGTCTGAAAATTAACTTCGTTGAAATGGATATTTCTTTGTATCGGTATTCGCTGTAACGGATCTCACTGTATATTAAATAATATTACTAGATTTTTAATTGCTTAAATTCATCTATACTGGATTGCTGGTGTTGGAGAGATGTGTGATTTATAACTAGGCTTGCCAGATTTCTGAAATGTTCAACCGGGACACCGGAATACCCCTCCCCGTCGCGAGTATTCAAAAGAGAACACATCCCGGCTGGTTTTTAACGTGTTTCAGAGTGTTTCATTTTTAATGCTAAGAATAAATGGTTCCTAATTATGAACTTTAACCAGGGGTAATAATAAGTGACACAAGCAGATGAATTTAAACATATTATTTCTTGCATGTTAATATTTTTTCAAACTTTTGTAAGGATATTTCGAATGAGGAGTAAAATTTTGAACATTTTTCACCTGTATTTTTTATTCGCTAAGACTTTTTTTAGAAAATATTTTTTGGTTTTTATCTTGTAAAAATCCTCACAAGCTGATTCTATAATAATTTTACAAGTCTTTGTTTCAAATGACAAAGTAATTATCTTTACTAATAATAAAGCTGAAAGTCTCTCTGTCCGGAGGATGTCTGGATGTCTGTGACGCGCATAGCGCCTAGACCGTTCGACCGATTTTCATGAAATTTGGCACAAAGTTAGTTCGTAGCATGGGGGTGTGCACCTCGAAGCGATTTTTCGAAAATTCGAAGTGGTTCTTTTTCTATTCCAATTTTAAGAACAAAAATATCATAAGATGGACGATTAAATTACGAAATTATCATAACGTGGAACCATAACATGGGCACAAGTCAGTTGGCGAGATACGAAATTATCGTAACGTGGAACTGTAACATGGGTACAAGCCAATTGGCGAGAAAAATCACCGTACATTATTTTTAAATATACAGGCGAACCAAAAGACCTTTTGATTTTTCTATTACGGGCAAAGCCGTGCGAGTACCACTAGTCCTAAATAATCTTCCACAGTTTATTATTTTTGGTCATCTAATCAAATTTATCTTTTCCGTTACGTGAAGTAAACCGGCCGGGACACTGGGATTTTGTCTGAACACTGGGACTGTTTTTGTCTGAACACTGGGACTGTCTCGGTCAAACCTGGACGTCTGGCAAGCCTAGTCTCATTTTGAGTAAATCCGACGTTTCTTCTTTTATGAAGTTTAAATACGAAATTAAAGTCATTTAGTTTGAAAAGCGATCGCTTTTTGTGAGCTGTGAGCCAAGATGGCGCGGAGGTCGTGACGGATACAGGAGGCTCTAGTGACGGAACAGAAAGAGAGGGGGGGGGGGAGGCCGATTCAGCGGACCAGAAAAAGACCCCGTTTTCGCACCTTTACCTTCTGAATTGCAGTATCGGGTTTGGTGGAATGAGGGAGAGGTCAGTTCCAATCTTCGAAGAGCGACTCCTTGTAACGAAGATCTTCGAGTATTAAAAATAACACATTATGATGAATTTTTAGAAATTTCATTAGAAAAATGTTAGTTCTCTAAACGATTCAAAAAATTACATTTCATCTCTACATCGGCGAGTAAACTTTTGTGATTTTGTTTATTCATTTTATTTATTTATTTATTTATTACTAGTGGCACCCGCACGACTTTGCCCGTAGTAGAAAATTAAAAGGTCTTTGGTTCGCCTGTATATTATCATACAAATAATGTATGATGATGTTCTCGCCAATTGGCTTGCCCATGTTACGGTTCCACGTTATGATGACTTTGTAATTTACTCGTTCATCTTAGGATAATTTTGTTCGGGAAAATGTTCTTAAAATTGAAATAGGAAAAAAAATTGAATGTTTGAAAAATCGCTTAGAGGTGCACACCCCCATGCTACAGATTAATTCTGTGCCAAACTTCATGAAAATGGGCCGAACGGTCTAGGCGCTATGCGCGTCACAGAGAGCCCGACAGACAGCAGTCCTGACAGAGAGAGAGATCCGGACAGAGAGACTTTCAGCTTTATTATTAGTAAAGATTATTTATTTAACTAGAAAGTCGCCCGTCAAGGTATGATGGGTGAAAATTGCTTCTACTCTCCTACATTTGAACGAAGCAAATGCCTGTTTGGTGATAGTTTGGTAGTTGAAATTTTAACCCTAACACCAGTGGATTAACCCTAAACTCCAGTAGATAGCGTTCATTGTTTTCGTTTCTTTATTTTCCTGAAATGAGTCTTACCAGTAAAACTGTTAAGTGACCGGATGGAGTTCAACTTTGTCACAATAAAGCCTTTCCCCGCATGTTAAACATTACCAAAACATATTATCATGTCGTGGCGCGAGTTTCATTATTAAAGCTCGCGGGTTACTCGATCATCGGCTATTATTTATATGAGGATCATTTATTTACTTTTTGAAGTAAAAGTTAGAAAATTTCATCCTACTTTAAAACAAGAACCGTCGAAACATCTTTTAATTCTTAATAATATTTTTTGATATTATTATTTTTTTCATTTATTTATTTACATTTTAGCTTATTCTTTTATTTACTTTTGAGCGGAAATATTTCAGAGCCTAGTAAAATGATGCTTCTTTCACAATTTTTTTTTCTTCGCTTTCTAATTGAATTATAGCATGTTCGTGTTTCGCTGTAAATGAAATTATTTCTTCGCGATTATTATTATTATTACTGTTGTTATTACTGTTGATAATCAAGAAGCGAATTGAAATTGCGCTCTACGCTTGCTATCAACCCTATCGTTGCCAGTACCCGTGATTAAAGATGATAATTAAATATTTTGCTCTGTGGATGGCAACACTGAATAGCATTTCATCACTTGTGATGTCATCGGCTAAAGAGTAAGCAATGAAAGCGCACCGATTTAAGTATTTTTATAAAAAATATTAAGCTTAAACAAATTATTTAAAAAATGGTTAGATCCTATGTTTTTAAGCATGCTCTTTCAGAAAAGAATACTTTTAAAATTTTGGAAACGACCCCATTGTTACGAAATTAATTAGTTTATTTTGTGTTCGTGTAATTAATTTCGGGATACCGAAGAAAGGGTAGAAATAGCTTGTTGTTGTATTCAGGGTTGCCAACTGCTCCGCGGAGTTTTTGCGAAGTTGCTCCGCAAAAGGGGCGAAACTCCGCTTCTCCAAAAAGTTCTTCTGCTCCGCATTTCCTGGCCGAACGTTTTCAAGCTTAAATTTTGCTATTTTATCATAACAAACATGGATTTATGGGAAATTAAGGATGCTTATACTCAAAAATTGAAAGTTTTTGAAGCTGTTTTATTAATTTAAAAATAATTATTTTAATACTAGTGCCTTAAATGATTATTAAACATCTAAAACATTTTTAGATAAGTGGTTTTAGTTATTTTTATTGATTTTTTATACAAAATGCCGAACTGCTCCGCAAAATTTTAAATTGCTCCTCAAAATCACCACAGATGCTCCTCAAATTGCTTCTCCAAGGTTGGCAACCCTGCTGTATTTGGTTTATTAATTTTGCGACATCAAAGCACTCATTTGGAAGAAGAGTTCAACAATACGAAGAAATAATATTTTACAGGAAAAGTGTTCGAAGGACAATTGCAATTTGACTCTTCAGGCAATTTGCATTAAGAAACGTATGTTTGCTGTGATCTCCAGTGGTTAATATTAGAACAGAAAATTTGTCATTATTTCCCGAAGATAACGTCCTTTGAAGCCCTTTAAGCGGAAGAAAAAAAAGAAAATTAAAAATTTCGTATTGTGGCACTCTGCTTCCAAATAAGCGAAATACTAGATAGTTAACTTGACATACCTTCTGGATTTTTTCCGAGCCTGCCTCAGTCAATTCTTTCTCGCAATCATGTATAAACTTCGTGATCAACAGAGAAAATGTAACCAATTCAGCGTTATTAATTCACGGACGAACATTTATTTTAAATATACTATATTTAGCGGTGTTTTAAGTTCATTTACTTGGCGACTATATTCGTTCCTACATCATTTTAGCTGCATCGTTATCAGACAAAACTTTAGAACGTCAAAAAAAAAAAAAAAAAAACATTTTTTAAACTCGTTGCCAAATGATAAAAGAGTAATTATGATCCTGTCGCCCGCCGTCTAGCGGCTGAAATGAGCGATCTCTTTTCACTGATATCACTTAAAGTTCTAGTTAGTTGCAAAATCAAAATAGCCTTTGCATTTGAAAGGTCAGATGATGTGTTTAAAGAATGGGAGAATTCTCTTCAACTTATAAAAAAAGTAAAACAACTTAACTTACCTAATCTCGCCTCTCAAAAGAAACTTCTTTTAAGTGATTACTTGTAAAGAAGTCTAAAGACTTTTATGATGGGTTGATCTCCTAGAATTAATATTCGCTCTTTTATAACTAGCAGAGGCAAAGCGTCATCCACGTAGATCTCTCTATTCAACTTCAACAGTGATTACACAAGATGTGTTATTTCTCTTTTCGCTCTTATTTATTTATTTCGTTAAAAAAAAGTTTTGATATTTTATTCTAAATGAGTCGAATCAAACCGGAAATGTGTTTTGTGTGTGTCTGTGACAGCTGTTTTTTGGTTGCTATTATATGCTTTAATTATTCGAATAACTGTCTAAATTCGTCTTAAGAATGATTTATTCATCTGCAATGTTTTAAAACATTGAAATATTATTTATAATAATTTGCTAAAAATATTATTCGATGTTAAATAGTGTACACGAGGTAACCAATGCACATTCAGATTATTTTTTTCAAGTTAAAAAAAATAATAATAAAAATTAAAAAGAAATAAGAAAAATTAAAAAAAAAGTTAATTTGAATTTTGACCTCTTGAATTCAAATTATGTTTTTCACAATCACGAGTGAGTGTGTGTGTATGTAGGCATGTGTGTTTATGTGTGTATGGGGGGTATGTGTATGTGTTTGTGTCTGTGTGCAGGCATGAGTGTGATGAGTGTGGGTAGTTGTGTGTAGGTGTGTGTGTATGTGTAGGTGTCTGTATGTATGTGTAGGTGTCTGTATGTATGTGTATGTGTCTATATGTATGTGTATGTGTCTATATGTATGCATGTGTGCATGTATGTGTTTGAGTGTGTGTATGTGTTTGTATGTGTGTATGTGTTTGTGTATGTGTCTGTATGTATGCATGTGTGTATGTGTGCGTAAGTGTTTGTGTGTGTGTGTGTGTACTTGTGTATGTATGCGCGTGTGTGTAGCATAGGGACGCAACCTGGAGACGGTTTTCGCTATAGGAGCAGCATCGTGAGGAGCCGGTCGACGGTGGTGCTGGCAGAGGGTGCTGGCGGGAAAATAAAATGATAGCACATCAAAACAGTCAAATAAAAGCAAGGAGCAATCGTGATTGCTCAAAAATAAAACAAATAAAACAGTACATTACAAATGGACCATTTGTGCAAACTTTCTTTTCTTAAAATATTATTTTTGTCGAATGCTATCTGCTTAGGATACGGAAGGGTACCAAGTGGTCCTCAGTAATGAAAAGGTTGAGAACCACTGATCTGCAGCATAATTGGCAAATATTATAGTGAGAATCATTGAAAAATTGTTTTGGAAAATTATTAGAATAAAAATCATCAAAAAGAATTAACAATAATAATAATATATTGGGATGGAAACTTGGGCAGAAATCTTCCGAATTCTTTGCTATGTGCTTCTAAAATCATCTTGATTATTATTTATCGCTTATAAATGATCTCTTCTTCGAATTTACTTTACATCCCTAAGAAACACATAATTGAATTAAAAATAGAATGCTATCTGGAATCTGCATAGGTTTTTCTGAAACGAGTGTTTTTTTGCGGAAGTTTTCACTATAAAGAAAAACTGACGACTTCCTGGTTATTTAAATTACAAAACTCCTGTTGTGCTAATTGGTTTCAACGAATTGGGTGGCCATGCCTCAACTTAGCTTCAAGTGGAGGAAAATGAAATCCTGATCTGCGATAGGAACGAAATCTAGTAACGATATGCGATATGCCTCATTTTGTTTTGGGCTACAAAAAAAAAAAAAAAAAAAAAAGCCCTGGAAGTTTGACCAGTATTCTAGTATTTATAGCTGTCCCCCAATTTCTCTCTTAAGTGTAATTTCCTTCTGCTTTTTAAAATAACTTAACTGAATTTATTTTTAAAAACTGCAAAAATTACTTTAAAGTTCTAGCGTGGCGAAAAAAATGATAAAAGTTTACAAAAATTACCCAAAATCAGAGGCTCTCCATTGTTTTTAAATTCACTCAGAAAGTTCTAACGCTCGTATCGGTAAATTCATTCAATATTATTCGCCATGGCCGATTAAAATAATATTCTAAAATTATTTTATTCATGTTAAAGTTTTTTTTATTTTCTGTTTTCATACTTCTGATAAAAAATGCAACACTTTTGTACCCATGTCTCTAGGTTTTTCTTTTTGCGATTTTTCAAAAGCTTTGTTAGAAAAAACTCAAAAATAAAATTTGTGCCATTTTCATTAAAACCTTAATTCTGAAATGTTTAAACAAAATTCTGTGATCATTTTGTATTCGAGTTTTCAAATGTCATGAAGTTAAATGCTAAACCGCATAACATTTACTGAATAAAGCTTAGTCTCAAAATATTTTCAATGTAAAATCTTTTTTTTTTTCTATTTTTGGATGTAAAAGAAGAAAAAGAATATCTTAATGTGTTTTTTGAAATACAGTAGAGCCTCGCTTGTACGGCCCCGGTTTATATGGATCTCCGGTGTATCCGGATTAAATTTGTAGAGTAAAAAAAAATTATAGTCAAGCCTCGTTATCGTGGCACCCGGATTTCACGACACTTTTTTTTTTTTTTTTTTTTTGGTACATTATACTGTGATAACTTTTTCTGTTTTTATCCTTACTTGTCATTTGAAAGCAGTTTTAAACCAAATAAGTGGCCTAAAATATTTTGCAACGTAACAACGTATGTTTTGAGTAGTACGAATTATATTCCATGATGGTGTTCGTTTTAGGCATGGGTCTTGGTTCAAACAGGGTTGGAAATGCATTTCTTAAACTGTCTTCAGAAACGATAAAAAGGGTTACACTAAATATAAGCTTCCCAAATCTTTAATATTGACGTAACATATAATCAATGGATGTGGAAGACTACTCATTTGCCTCGAGCTATGACTTAATTTTTAATCAAGATGTGTTCGTTCCTTGTCAGGCTCCTCAACTGACTATTCCTCATTCCACCCCATTAATTCAAACAAAGGATAGATAAACCCGGTCCATCCATCATGGCGGGAAAAAGATCTGGACCAACCCCTTATATCAACCTCTCAATCGAATAACGATTTGTAAAAGAATGTAAGATTCTAAACATGCGGCTAGAATTGATGTCTCAAACTCAAAGCAACTCGTTTGGAAATTGATGGATGGTACAGCGCTTTCGCTTCCTTTACGAACTGAATCAACTAGTTTCTGTTGTCTTATCTAATGGTTTTAGCTTTCAAAATCAGGCTGGACTTAGGGGAGTTTTGCATACGTTATCAGTCTTAATTGTAGTCCTGGATAGCGTAATAATAATAATTGCAACAATGTATGTATATGCACTTGAGCCTGTCTATCTCGGAATTTTTAAGGCATGAAAAAAGAATCGTTATAAGGAAGCTTCGAGATTTTTGATAAAATGTGCGATTGAAACATAGTCAAACAGTTAAGACATTCCTTAGATTAAAATTCTTCATTTATATTGTTGAACATTTTATAGTACGATTTACTGTACTTATGCATTTTGAGTAATCAGTTTTCTCGGAAACTTGACGTTTTTCAAAATCTATCGTTTTTGGGATTGATACGTACCGAGCCACAGGATCTATTGCTGCGTGGCCCATGAAATTCATGCTTGAAATTATGCAGGAATGAAATTTAATATTATTATTATTCTAAAAGTAATATTGTTATTATTATTTTTTTTATATTATTCTGAAATTATATATTATTGTCATTTTTTTGCGTGGGTTAATTTTTGTTGACCCTGTTTTACTTCCGTTTGTTTTATTAGATTTCTCATGTAACTAATTATTTATTTACTTGTGGTGCCCGCACGGCTTAGCTCGTAGTAGAAAATTAAAAGGTCACTTGGTTCGCCTGTATATTAACATATAATGGATGATGAGTTTCTCGCCTTTGCTATATTCTTTTGCTTGCCCATGTTACGGTTCGACGTTATGATAATTCCGTAATTTATTCGTCCACGTTGTGATAATTTGCTCGGGAAAATTTTCTTAAAATTGGAATATAAAAAGAACAAAATCGAATTTTCGAAAAGTCGCTTCGAGATGCACACCCCCAAGCTACAAACTAATTTTGCACCATATTTCATGAAAATCGGCCGAACGGTCTAGGTGCTATGCGCGTCACAGAGATCCTGACAGACAGAGAGAGATCCATACAGAGAGATACCCAAACATACAGACTTTCAGCTTTATTATTAGTAAAGATTATTATTTTAGTTGGCGATAAATCTTATCTCATTGATTTTTTAAATTTATTTTTATTTATTTTATTATTTATTTATTTGGGGGAAGGGGAATAATTTCTTGAATAATATTTTGGCTTCATTCTCTGACCTTACCATGTTTTTCAAGAATTTTACCTAGCAAGGCCTGATCACCCAAAAGGCTGGGGGCCCCAAATCTGACTGTAAAACTGCTTAACAATTTTAGTTTCTGCTTTTGACTGAATTCTTTAGAGATATTGTAAACATTAAAACTTGTAAAAATATATATATATATATATATATATATATATATATATATATATATATATATATATATATATATATATATATATATATATATATATATATATATATCGAAAGTGAGGACACATTTGATAGAATGCAGCCACAAGCTATATTCTCAAATGTGGGATTTGCCTCCCTATACATTGAATAAATTTGCCTCCCCATACACTGAATAACTTTAAATTCTGAAAAGTGATTCCCCCATATTCAGAATTTCCTAAAAGGGGAGGGACAATTGACCTCCCTGATCGCCCAAATGATGCCCCCCCCCCCCACCAAGAGCAATGGTGCCCCTCCGGGCCCGATTAAGATATCGCGGCTGAACTCTTTTCACCCCCCCCCCCCCTTCCCTCTGATAGTCAAACCTTACAGTTTTAGGCATTTGCTAAAACAATTTTAGCCATTTTGTGGTTTGTCAAAAGCAGTGGAGAAAACAGAAAAATACCCGAATAAAGCAAACTTACCCTAAAAATTTCAATGACTCATTCTGCGCCTTGAGTTCCCCCCCCCCCCCCCATGGGCGCCCAGATGCAAAATTGTAAGGGGGGGCTCAGATATTTTAGCCATGGTTTAGCATGATATTTTCCCCATGCAAACCAATTTCAGGACAGATTAGAGTCATTAAAATTGGACATTTTTAATTACTTATTCGTTAATGGCTGGAGAAGAAATATTTTTACAAAGAAAAAAATACTAAAAACAAGGAAGTTCTTACTTCTAGGGGGGCTCGAGCCCCCCGCCCCTTGCCCTCCTTTATAGGCGCCTCCCCCCCCCCCCTCTTGTGGACACTCCTATCTAACGAGCTCAAAATACCATGAAATCATTCAAGCATACGGTAATGAAATCTTCCAAGCAAAGAGCTGTATTTACTAAACTAAAATTCTTTTCCAACGCTATAGTTTTGTTTAGATTACCCCACGCTAAACACTGCAATAGATCTGTACTTATTAGCCGCGCTCTCTTGATTCCATCCTGGGTTCAAACATAAACATCCTCTCATATAATTGTTGTTTAGATGTTAAAATACCCGAGTTGTTGTTGAAAGCGCCGAGCATAAGAGAGGGAGAGAAAGTTTAAGTGCCCATTTCCCTTAGCATAATCACACATTTTTTCTTTTTCTTTTTGCGAGAGATTTCTTAGAAATGACCAGTCCATTCTGAAAACAGGTAAGACGGTTTTCAGGTCCTCAAGTAATTTCGCATTTTTTAAATAACGGACAAAGAGCTGTGGAATTTCGGAAAGCTCCATTTTGATGTCGGGGGTGTCTGGTTAGATAGTCAGAATCGTGTGTCGAGATCAGTTGAAGCTTGTGCGTCGGGAGTGACTCCTTTCAGTGATTTTTGTGGTACTCGGTGCGTTAACGATGGTTGGGTGCCTATTTGGAATTTGCTTGGATGTTAAATGTAAGTACTGTATTATTCTTTTCTGGCGTCTCTCGTTGTCAATGTGTTTTTCGTATTCCTTCAGCTGACCAAAATGAATTACAGTCGACGCGATTCAACTTACGCGAAATGGCTATAACGCGAGTTATTCACTTAGTAACGAATTTTAGAGCTAAGGTGAACTCCCCGCTCACAACACGAAAATATTCGGAAAGGAATCGTAATAGTAAGTGTCGGCTTCGTTATTGGCTACTGAAATTAGTTCCCTGTTCATCCTTTTAGCATCACTGACTGCGCAAAGTTCCCATATCCCACTAGTCTAAATATCGCTTATTTTTCATAAGTTTAATTTAACTATTGTATCTACTGTGCAACTATTATAGTGCAGCGCTTAATTATTACTACATACTGTACGTTCCATACCGCTTTATTTGATGTCTGTCTCTCCCACTGATTTTGAGCATTGTAACAGTATTTTGTGTAGAGTAAAGCAACTTTTTACAAAATGCAATAAATATTCTGCTCTTTATGTAAGAAACGGTAATATATCTTCATCTTTATTACTAATAATAAAGCTGAAAGTCTGTCAGGATATCTGTCTGTCCGGATCTCTGTCTGTCAGGATCTCTGTGACGCGCATAGCGCCTAGACCGTTCGGCCGATTTTTATGAAATTTGGCACGAAGTTAGTTTGTAGCATGGGGGTGTGCATCTCGAAGTGATTTTTCGAAAATTCGATGTGGTTCTGTTTCTATTCCAATTTTAAGAACAAAATTCTCATTAGATGGACGAGAAAAAAACGAAATTATCATTACGTGAAACATGTTTCACCGTAACCAAGCCAATTGGCGAGAAAATTCACCATACATTATATGTAAATATACAGGCGAACCAAAAAACCTTTTTAATTTTCTATTACGGGCAGAGCCGTGCGGGTACCACTAGTAGTTAATAAAAGGTCTAAAACAGTTTGAAGGGTGTTTAAAAATGTCTAAACTAATTGGGTATGTTAACAAAAATTTGTATTACATACTCTTTTCCATAACGCGAAATTTAGACTTACACGAGGGGTCTTAAAACGCATCCGGCGCCTAATAAGCCGAGACTGGACTGTATTACACTTTTGAAACGTGTAACTGCCAAAGTAGGTATCTTCAATTCCAATGATTTCGTAAATGAGTTTATTTATTTTATTTTAATTATTTAATTTATTTTTCCTAGTTGGTTTAAACAAAACAGGAAAAGTAATTGCAGCTCATAACTTTTTGTAGCGCTAGATATGTTATTTTTTTCTGAAAAAATTTGTTTTTAGAGATCTTACTCTTGCAGCCATACGTTTCCCTTAACCGTGCAAATATTCATTTTTCATCAATACGAACAAAGATGTTTTTTTTTTGAGCAATCACGATTGTTTATTGTTCTTCATTTGACTGTTTTGATGTTCCTATGATTTTATTTTCCCCCCGCCTTCCTCTGCAGTACCACCGTCAACCGGCCTCACGATGCTGCTCCTCTTGCGAAAACCTTCTCTAGGTTGCGTCCATATCCTACACTCATACATACACACACGCATGCCTACACACACACTCACATACACACACGCATGCCTACACACACACTCACATACACACACGCATGCCTACACACACACTCACATACACACACACAAACCTTCACACACATACACATATATACACACACATACATACCCCATGCCTGCACACAGACACAAACACATACGCCTACATACGCACATTCCCACACACACAAACATACCTGCACACACGCAAAAAAACACGTGATTGCGAAAAATATAATTTGAATTCAAATTGTCAAAATTAATTTTTTTTTATTTTTTTAAACTTTTTTCAAAAAAAAAAAAAAAAAAAACTCTCTTCCCAAAAAATGTCCTTGTTTCTTGCGTTGAATTTGCAGCGTTTTAGCTTCTTTAATTATTCTGATGAAGTTTACCGGGAATTTGGATTCATATTTAGTTTTTTCAATGGAAAGAATTTAATCTGCTTTGCTTCCGTTCGTTCACACACATTCCGTTTAAAAACACATTGTTATATATATATATATATATATATATATATATATATATATATATATATATATATATATATATATATATATATATATATATATATATATATATATATATATGTATGTATGTATAATATGTATATGTATATGTGTATATATATAAAACAAATTAAAATCATTTTGTCTATTAACCTTATACAGCTTAAACTTTTCCTCTATTTACATAAAAATGAAAAAAAAAATAAAATAAACAATTAAAAAAGTATACATATATGTTCTTAGAGAAACAAATCGATCGAGGAATTAGTATCCTTTGCGCTTATTTGAAGTGTATTTATATGAAATTTAATTATATTCTCTGATAACAGAGTGTTTGTGATGTCTCCCCACGCTCAATGGGTTTTAAACATTAAATGTTTCAATTGAATTTCATTAATTAATTTGTTATTTTTATTTTCCTCATAGTCATCATCATCATTATTAGTATTTTTACTTTTATTTATTTACTAGCTGCATTTCCCGGCTTTGCATGGTCTACCCTGAAAATGAAAGTTTTGTCTAGTGACGTGTGTTCAACAATCAGGCTTCAATTAGAGAAAAAAAAATATATGCTACAAAATTTCCCGACAAAACAATCATTCTCAAGGAAAGAAAACGGCAAATCAAAAGCTCCCGAAAATACTAAACGCCATAAATACAACTAAAATTCTTTTTAAAAAAAAGTAAGACGATAAATCGCCAAATAATTATCAAAACGGGAAATTTTTACCTCAAAACGGAAACAAAATTTTATTTAGTCACAGCCGAGAAAAAAAAAAAAAAAAAAAAAAGTTGCAACCTTCTGAACGCTAATTTAAAATGAGATCGCGCAAACGATAATTTTCCGACTTAAAATTTCTGTTCCATTAGGCTTAGCAGTGCTTTTTAATTTTTTTACGGGTGATTTTAGAGCTTTTTTCCTTAATTTGAAAGGAATGAACTCTATGGACGTTTTTTGCGGGCTTTCGAATGGGATTTGAATCTAAGAAATCGGATAATTATTTCGGATAGAAATAGCTATTTAATGCTATTTTCGGGTCTTAAAAAATTCGAACGGTTCGGTTCTTTTTCGGTGTTCGAAAATCCCCCTACGTTCTTTCTCGGTTGCCCAAGTACCTCATTGCCAAATTTGGTCGAGATTCAACGTAAACTGTGGATTTGTATAGGGAACATACACACACACGCATTGTATACGTTCTCTGTTTTATTTATATGGATTTATTGCTGTACAGTTTGGAAAAATATTGTATTTGTCAGCAAGTTTTGAGCCGTTAAAGATTTAAATTACACCACAAACCCGCTTCAAATTAAATAGTAATATGAAGGCACAAGAAATCATTCGTTTCTAAAATTCAAGTGCCCATTGATCATCGATCAATTTTGATTTCAACCAATTATGTAAAATAATGTTTTGTCAGACATTATAATACGTGTATTTTAAACGTTTAATTAGTAATTGCAAAAATTTGTAATTCAAGGAAGTCATCCATAAATATATAGGGTACCTTTTTCTCTTTATATTCCACAATCTAATACTATTTTCATTTATAATTTTGTTAACAAATTAATTCGTTCTTAACTGCAGAATATTGAAAAAATTAATCTTTACTAATAATAAAGCTGTAAGTCTCTCTGTCCGGCTCTCTATCTGTCAGGATCTCTGTGACGCGCATAGCGCCTAGACTATTCGGCCAATTTTCATGAAATTTGGCATAAAGTTAGTTTGTAGCATGGGGGTGTGTACCTCGAAGCTTTTTTTCGAAAATTCGATGTGGTTTTTTTTTCTATTCCAATTTTAAGAACATTTTCCCGAGCAAAATTATCCATAAGATGGACGAGTAAACTACGAAATTATCATAACGTGGAACCGTAACATGGGCACAAGCCAATTGGCGAGAAAATTCACCATACATTATTTGTCAGTATACAGGCAGGGGCGGCAAATAGGGGAGTCAAGAGGGGGCGGTCGCACCCCCAAATTTTTTGAGCAGAATGATAGTAAATGGGTGAATTCAATTTATGTAAGTCGGAAATCAATCTTCATTAAAGGAAATCTCGCTGGTTCTCAGCAGCTATTTGATGAAACTCGATACATTCTCAGATTAGAAAAAGTGTTTTTCGTTATTTGGATGATGACTTAGAAATTCATGTAGTATTTTTCTGCCTTTTCAGAACATAGAAAACTGATAGAGAATCATGGTTAATTTTAACTAAAGAAGACATTGCCTCATATAGGCTAAATATTTCATACTTGTGTACTCAGTGTAACGATGGTATGTCTAATATAATAGGCTCGTGAAAAGTGGTGTGGCTGCTTCGTTTTCACTAGAAAATTCCTTGATATTTTACATTCACTTTTACGCTCATTTTTTAAGTGTATATTTATTTAATGAGTGTTCATCGCTTTCTTCTGCTAGAAACAAGTTTCAGCTGCTCAATACATTATAATGCTTTTATAGAAACTTCTTAAAAATGCATGTGATTATAGGATAGAAAAAGACATATCAAAAAATACCTTTTATGGGGCTCTATAATTATGCATTCGCGGAGTGACACAAAATGGTCTTCAGGAGTTAAAACGATGAAAACATTTCTCTATAACTTCAAAGCAGTGATTTGACGACTGGAAGAATTATTGCAAAACGATTCTTTCAATGGTGAAAAGCTCATGCCCTTTAGCATGTATGACTTCGTTTGAATTTTTATCCAATTTATTTGCATCGGGAAAAGGTTTTTGAAAAATGTGTTACTCGATCAAAATCTATATCTTCAATCCGCTACTCGACTATTCAAACCACAGTTCAATCTACAATTGATCTGTGCACCATACTACCACAGTTCAATCTACAATTGAAACTGAAAATAGATTTTTTTATAGATGTATATTTGTGTGTAGGGGGTATATGTATGTGTGTAGGCATGTGTGTTTGTATCTGTGTGCAGGCATGTGTGTAGGTGTGTGGGGGGGTATGTGTATGTGTGTGTAGGCATATGTGTTTGTGTCTGTGTGCAGGTATGAGTGTGTCGGTAGTTGTGTGTATGTATGTGTGTTTGTGTATGTGTGTAGGTGTATTGCAACAAAAGAAGTCAATTTTTCAGTTTCGAAACACCACATACTTATTTTACTTCTTTAAAAAGAAAAAAAATACAAAAAATAAGTATCATTCAAGAAAAAAGAGAAAGGTACAATGTTTCCTGATATTTTTCTTGTTCCTGTTAACCTTTACTAGGCTTCCAAATGCTGAATTTCAAATTTATTTTTCAAACTTTTTCTCGACCCCCTAAATTTGAGGATATTTTATATCGCATTTAAAGGGAGTCCTTGAATCATCTCATGATTCCCCTCCCTTCTTATCTCTGAAGTCAAAAACAAAAGTCGCATAGGTTCGAGAGCAAAAAGAAAAAAAGATATTAATTTTAATTTTTGGCATCTTGAGTTCAAATTATGCTTTTCGCAATCACGAACGTGTGTGTGTATGAATGCGCGAGTGTGTTTGTGTAGGCGCATGTGTGTGGGTGCGTGTGTGTGTGTGTGTATGTATCATGTGTGTGCATGTTGTGTATGCAGTGCTGTGTGTGTACGCGCATGTGTGTGTGTGTGTGTAGGCGTTCGTGTGTGTATGTAAGCATATGTGTTTGTGTCTGTGTGCAGGCATGAGTGTGTGTTTGTGTCTGTGCGCAGGCATGAGTGTCTGTTTGTGTCTGTGCGCAGGCATGAGTGTGTGTGTGTGTGTGTATGCGTGTGTGTGTGTGTGGAGGATATGTACGCAACCTGGAGACGGTTTTCGCAAGAGGAGCAGCATCATGAGGCCGGTCGACGCGACGGTGGTGCTGGCAGAGGGAGGTGGTGGGAAAATAAAATGATAAGAATTCAAAACCCTCAAGTGAGAACAATAAGCAATCGCGATTGCTCAAAAAAAGAATGAAGTTGCCCAAGTTTGAAGGTGCAAATAAATAAAGGAATGAATAAAATAAAAATAAATGAATAAATAAAAATCGAAAGCGCCCAGGTTCTAGAGAGCCTGAGAAAAGAAAATAATAATAATAAAAATAAATACAGTCTAACCCCAATTTAACGATTTCCAAGAGACTAAAAAAAGTTATCCTTAAATCAAGGATATCGTCAAATTGAGGAGCATATACAGTATATTCAGTGCAGTTAAATCCTGACCAGTGAAATAGGTCATCAAGTTGAGGAAATCGTTAAATCAAAGCTATTCTGTAAATAAAATTAAAAAAAAAAAAAAAAATTGCAGGCGCACCGGTCCGTGGGCCAGCCGACTAGTCCTCTCCTACTTCCAATACGAGAATAGCATTTCAAATAATAATTGCAGACGATCCCCTAATTTGGGATTTCCGCGCTGCTGCTAAACCAATGCAGGAAAGACAGTTTTACAGAGATTGTCCATAGAAAACCCTCTATTAACATGAGATTCCATTTGAATCTCGCAAGTATCGCCTAAATTATTTGGCATCTCTTATTTTAGCACTATGCCGCCTAATGGTCATCAATTTATGACAACAATTCCGTTTGTATTCATCATTACTTCCGTTTTATGTTGAAATTAAATTTTATTGCTTAAAAAATAGAAAAACAAAAAAAGTAATAATAAAATGCACCCTGTTCATAAGACGATTATGTGGAAGAAAGATTGAACTAAATTTGTTTTATAAAAGAATTAAAAATTTTAAGGATCTGTTCATGAGAAATTTGGTTCCATTTTTCCTGACGTTTTACAAATCATTCAGAAGTAAAATCTTCTTAAATTCATGATTTATAAATGAATTTTCAGTTGAAATTAAATGTTATTTGAAGATGTAACGCATGCAATATACGACGCCATGAAGTTTATTTTCAACCACAACCCGTACCGTGACCTCCCAAAAAATGTCCTTATTCGGCAATTTTGGAAACACAGGTGCAAAATTACAATTTTTAAATGTCCAAAAGTTCTTTCTCTTTAGATGTACGTACAGGGGAGGTTACCGTGACCTCCCCAAAATTTCCTTATTCGGCAAATTTTGTCTAACGATTCGGCAAAAGTTGAAGTTCTATTCGGCAAAATGTGGAGTTGCATTCAGCAAAATTATCGTCATTCGGGGAAGCTTAGAGCTCCATTTGGCAAATTGAGAATTTTCTTCCTCCCAAAAATTTACGTTCAGGGGGCCCCTGTGTACGTATGTCCGCAGGGGTGCCCCCCCCCCCCCATTTTTCTCAGCCCTCCTTCCCTTTTTTATTTTTTACTTTTTAGCTCTCTTTTTTAAATTATTTTTTAAAAATATTTTTTATTTCGATAGTTTTTTTTATTAATTTTTAATTATTTTAATGGAAAAGTTCTGTGCTACGCCAATGACACGCACACTAAATAAAAAAAAATTTATAAATAATTTAAAAAATAATAAATAAATAAATAGATTTAATTTTAAAAATCCCCCCCCCCCCACTATTTTTCTCAACGCTCTTTCCCTTTTTATTTTTTACTTTTTAGCTCTTTTTTATTTATTTATATTTATTTAGTTTTTTATTTATTTTTAATTATTGTTTATTGGAAAAATTCTGTGCTACGCCAATGACACACGCACAATAAATAAAAAAAATGAAATAAATTATTTTAAAAAAAAATAAATTAATAAAAAAATTAAATAAATAAATGCCCCCGCCCCCCCCCCCCCCCATTTTTATGGCGCAAGTTGCTCCATAATCCCCCCCTCCCCCCTGCGTATGTGTGAAATCTTGCATTTGCGGCAAAATTGGAGTGCCATTCGGCAAATTGAGAATTGCTCCCCTCCCGAAAATTAAACATTGGAGTGTCCATGGAGAAACCCTTTTCTCTCCATCAAACAGAATGAGCAGACCACGTTGTTTATTTCCCTTTCCTCCACGATCAGTGGCGCGTGACGTAGTTGCAAACGATTAACAAGTGCCCGGGAAAAACAAAACAACAGTCTTCCTCCCTCCTCCTCCCCTGCGCCATGGTCATTGGCGTCGCCAGGCGCACATCCGCCAGAATGGAAAGTGGGACAAGGCCAACCACTTGTAGTACGGGAAAAAAAGAACGGATTAAAAAAAAAGAAGAAAGGGTTTTCTCTCTGCTACCGACTTAATGAGCCGAGCGATTTCTTATGCGTAGTTAGTGATGGGCAATCTTCGTAGAAAGTCTGCAAATGCTCATTTACAACGAAGAGGATTGGGGATTCGGGAAATCTCTGTTGTTCACATCGGCGCTGCGTGTCTTTTTGTTGTGCCAACAACTATTTTTTCTTAAGTTATCAGCTGCTCATTTAAATGTAGATATTTTAACGAGAATTTATCTCTAATCCGCATCATTATTTGGCCTGTTTTTATCTTTATTGTGACAAAATGCATAATGTGAAATTAATTATGTTTTTTTGAACAAGCTTATTTTTTCAAATGCTGTTTGCAAATTCAAAGACAGTTTCTTGGCTGTTTTATGAAACTGGCCAACCAGGGCCTAGTTATCGCACGGGCATTCAAGCCCCGTACGTACCCTAGGCATGAAATTTTTAAGGGGTAGGAACATTTTCTAAAAATCATCTAAATAGTTTTTTTTTTAAATTGTCCCAGAGCTTTTATTCTTTACTAGTGGTACCCGCACGGCTTTGCCCGTAATAGAAAATTAAAAGGTCTTTTGGTTCGCCTGTATATTTACAAATAATGTATGGTGAATTTCTCTCTAATTGGCTTACCCATATTACGGTTCCACGTTATGATAATTTACTCGTCCATCTTATGATAATTTTGCTCGAGAAAATGTTCTTAAAATTGGAATAAAAAAAGAACAAAATCGAATTTTCGAAACATCGCTTCGAGCTGCACACCCCCATGCTATAAACTAATTCTGTGCCAAATTTCATGACAGTCGGCCGAACGGTCTAAGCGCTATGCGCGTCACAGAGATCCTGGCAAATAGAGATTCGGACAAGAGAGACTTTCAGCTTTATTATTAGTAATAAAGATTCTTGCCTATTTTTTCTTCTTTTTTATGTATATGTTACTAGTTTGGCTTCAAATACCTTACTTTAAAATACACTGAGTTTAAAATGGGGGCACCCTTAGGGGGTATGATGGGGGGAGGGCACCCGTAATGAGAATGCTACTGTCTAAAATAAATCAATTATTCAAAGGGGGCAGGAAAATTGGACAGTGGCCTGGACATGGAAACTTGCAAGTCGGGCCCTGTTATAGTTAATAACATATAATTAGTAGCATTAACAAATAAATGCAGTTATAGTTCAGTGTTGTAGGATCCCAAAGGAGCGAAGGAAAATCGCCGTGGTCTCACCCATGTAAAGGGCCTCTTTTGGCAGCCCAATAGCTGAAGTAGATTTTATTTTTGAGTAACAGTAATCATGAAATCGACTAGAAAATCGCCCGTCAAGGTATGACGGGTGAAAATTGCATCTACATTTGAACGAAGCCATTGCATGCTTGGTGATATGTTGATAATTGAAATTGTAACCCAAACTCCAATGGAAAAAACCCTAAACTCCAGTAGATAGCGTTCATTGTTGGCCATTTTTGAGCAATGACGATTGCTTATTGTTCTCACTTGACTGTTTTGATGTCCCTTGTTTTTATTTTCCCACCGCCACCCTCCGCAGCATTACCGTCGACCGGGTCCTCACGATGCTGCTCCTATAGCGAAAGCCGTCTCCAGGTTGCGTCCATGTCCTACACACACGCGCATACATACACAACTACACACACGCGCATACATACACAACTACACACACGCACACACACATACACTTACACACACACGCATACATACAGACACCCACCCATACACACACAAAAACATAACTACACATACACACAACTACCCACACATTCATGCCTTCACACAGACACAAACACACATGCCTGCACACACATACACATACCCCCGACACACAAACACACATACCCACACACACAAACACACACGCCTACATACACACACTCGTAATTGCGAAAAACATAATTTGAATTCAAAATGTCAAAAAATTCAAATTAATTTTCATTTTTGAATTTTTTTTTTTTTTTTTCGTTTCTTCATTCCCCTGAAATGACACTGTCTTACCAAAAAAACAGTCAAGTGACCGGATCCAGTTCAGCCTTGTCACAATAAAGCATTTCCCTCCATATCAAACATTACCAAAACATATTATCAAATTATCATGCTGTGGCGTGAGTTTCATTGTTGATGACGTCAGGAGCGTTACTCAGTCATTCGCTATTATATACAATGAGGATTCCCCGCTCACTTCCTTCCGTTTTTTCATTTGTGTATACAATTCACAGTAATAAACCGGGTTTGTGGGGTGCTGGAAAATAGTTTCTCTTGTATCGGTGATATGATGTGATTTTATTGGTCACGAATTGACGAAGAGAAAAGAAGAAAAAAAAATATTCATTTGAATTTTTGGCATCTTGAATTCAAATAATGTTTTTCGCAATCACGACCGTGTGTGTGTATGAATGAGCGTGTGTGTTTGTTTAGGCGCTTGTGTGTGAGTGTATGTATGCATGTGTGTGTATATGTTTGTGTATGTGTGTGTAGGTGTATGTATGTATATATCAAGGGTGATTGTGTTCCTGTATTTTACCGAATTTCCGGTATTTTCGGACGTATTTCCGGTATTTTTATGTCTGAAAATATCGGAATTATGTTTTTTTTTTTTTGTTATGCTTTTATCTCCCTACCTCCGCAATTTTTTTAAATTATATAATACTCATCAAATATACCTGCAAGAGCCTTAAGATGGACAAAGAAATGTCAAGATAATTTGTATAACACCAGCTCAAAAGTAACTTTGTAACCCATTAAAAATTTAATCACATGTACACACAATATTTTGACTCAGAGCTATTTAATACTATGGCAAAGGTGCACTTAAGTAATAAGGGTCAAAGATTCCCCCCCCCCGTCTCGCTTTGAAACTTTCAGGTATTTTTTGATGAACTCACAATCACCCCTGATATATGTGTGTGTGTATGTATGCGTGTGTGTGTATAGTATATGGATGCAACCTGCAGACGGTTTTCGCTATAAGAACAGCATCATGAGGAGCCGGTCGACGGTGATGCTGCAGAGGGTGCTGGCGAGATAATAAAATGATAGCACATCAAAACAGTCAAATAAAAGCAATAAGCAATCGTGATTGCTCAAAAAAAAAAAAAAAAAAAAACGCATCCAATACATGTAGTGTGCTCAGTTGGCAGCGATTTTACGCTGTTTGTTCAAACCTTATGTGCACACATGAGCTAGATTTCCAAAACCATACAGTTTGTTTCTAAATTGGTTTATGCCATTTAAAGAGTCGCAAATGGACAGTTGCACTAATAATTGCTAATTTTTTTTGTTAATAAAATAGTAGATTTGATTCTCGGCGCCTCTGATAAAGTAAAATAAATTGATTAATTGATTGTTCAGTTGAAATTAATTGATTTTTCGGATTTGTTTGGAACGTGGCGCAAAATAAATCGCGTGAAATTTGAAATAATTCTCAACACACGCTAAAAAATCGATTTATTTGTTATGTATGTTATGAATTTGAACGAAGTAGTTTTAAAACATTCCTTATAAGAGACCCCCGAAACATAAATACCTTCACTAAGTTCGTAAATAATTTTTTTGATGCAATTATTTGTATTTGTTTATGGTTTTTCATTTTTAAAACGATATTAGATGGCATTCAGGATCCCATATGCAACAAAACCCAACAAGAAAATAGTTTTTTCAATAGTGTGCGTTGAATTTCATGTCATGTAACAAGGCGGAATGAGATTTTTTGTCGCTCTGGTAGAATCCAGTTTATTCAACATTTAACCAGATATCGGATAATATTTAAAGTGACAATTTTTATGCATCTTGAACAAAATTGCATTTGAAGGCTTTCTAAAAGCTTGAATCATCTTAAATTAAAAGTACGAAATAAGAAAATTAAAATTGGAAATATACCTTAGGAGAGAGCAGAGGCGGATCCAAGTTCTGATTCTGGAAGGGGTCATTTCCGGGGGTCACAAGTGTCTCTTTTTCAGAATAAATGGGGGTCTGAGAGCGAATTTTTTGAAACATAAGTTTGCAAAGCTGAGCTTTTGGCTAACTTTGGTCGATCCAGGGGGGCGGGGTCATGACCCCCATTCTGGATGGGAGAGAGTGTATAGTTGCACACGGTTCTTTGTTTCAAATGTCGCTTGGCGAAATGTGGAAATCTGCGATTTCAATTCTCCAAGAGTGACTAAAGATGATCGTTATTTCTAAAACCTTAATCAAATTGAAAAACTGAAACGGTATTGCATTTGTCATCGGAAGAGAAACACAAAAAAGTGTTAGTGAATGTACCAAACTGCTCTTGTTATGCATTAATGATTGATAAATGCTAAAAGCTTCTTTATGAGTCTTCCCGCTGAACCTGATGATAACAGATTCATCGTAGGATCAGTTCCGATTTTACTTTCGATTTCGTTTTTACTTTTCACAATTCAATGCCAAACACATCACTGTGCATCTGTTCGCTGAGCCACGTAGCGGATTCATTGTATAGTCATGTAATCAGTTTAGAGATTTTTTAAAAATTGATTCTCAATTTACTTTCGATTTCAAAAAATTAGGAAAGTTGATTCTGATTTTGTTTTCAAACTCTTAACAGAACAGATAAAATGTTAGAAACTTCGCCATGAATATTTCCGCTGTTTCACGTTACGTGTTCACTGTAACATTATGCAGTGCGTTTGCAGATTTGAAGTACTGTCTCGCTTTCGATTTCTGAAAAGTTGTGATTTTCTTTTAAACCTCTGAAAGCTAAGTGTCAGAAATTTTACTATGAATATTCCGCTAAACCATATCATGGATTCGTCGTAACATGATACAACCAGCTTAGAGGTTTGTTTTAATTTAATTCTACTTTCGGTTTCAAAAAAGTAGATTCTGATTAACTTTCTTATACAAAATGAGTTGAGCATTCTGGTATTTATGTGGGATTTTTTTCTCTTTTCAGCCGTTCGAGCGGACCGGATGAGGGGAGGCCGTAACAAATTCGGTCCCATGTACAAAAGAGACAGAGCACGCAAGTTGCAACTCCTGCGTCAGAAACAGATCGCCCGAGCGCAATGCCAGGGCGTGATGGGCAACGAGGTGCTTCCCATCGGGGCGCCGCCATTCACGCCCTCTCTGCCTGCGCCCCCACCCGTGGGCATGCCCTCGCCCGTCTACTCCGGGGGCGGCGACCAACAGCACATCAAACAGGAGCTCATCCAGATCCCGCAGCTCAGCTCGTCCACCAGTTCCCCAGACTCCTCTCCTTCGCAAGGCGGGGCTTCCGCAGCCCTTGTCCCCGCCCACTACGCCCTGGCGATCGCGGCGGGCCCCGCCTCCAACGAAAAGACATGGTCGCCGGGCCGGGCGCCCTCGCCCAAGCAACAGCAACAACAGCCCTATCCCTACGACACCCTGGGGCCCGTCGCCCTTCTGACGGGCAGTGGCAAAATACCGCCCCTGATACGAGAATTCCAGCAGTCCATGCCAGAAGACAAAGACTGGCAGAACCAACTCTTCGGCCTGCTTCAGAGTCAAACGTATAACCAGTGCGAGGTGGACCTCTTCGAACTCATGTGCAAAGTCATCGACCAATCCCTATTCGCACAGGTCGATTGGGCCAGGAATAGTATATTTTTCAAGGAACTCAAGGTTGGTGATCTTTGTAGTCTTTGTAGTGTACAATAACCAAAAAAAGTTTGATACAAATGCATGTAAACCAATGGCGGATTTGCCATGTTGCCAATTGAGAGGGGCCCCCATGACCATAGAGGCTCCAAATGAGATACAGAAATGATAGATGTTTTCCATAGTTCTGTATAATATCTGTTCTTAGTCTGATAAACAAAGGGACCACCAAACTGCATTGCAATGTGCCTCCAAACCTGTAAATCCAACCCTGGTGAAAACTAAAGGGTATCATTTGAAGCAAGCCTGGTTACCGAACAGACCAGCTGGGGCTCTTCATTTATTAGACCCTTCCCCATAAGCCTCCTAGTTATAATTGTTTAAGTTTCTGTATATTATTTAAGACACTAGAAGAAAATTAGAGTTTTCGCCTTTATTTATTTCCCCTTTCTTCTGTGTGTGTGTGCTTATATATCTAAAATGTGGAAAGCTCTGCACAACAACAAACAAATATTTTGAACAAATAGTTGGGCACCGCAGCACCCTTCCATGGTTACCCGCTATAATTTTCCGTTAACTTATTTGTTTATCCTTATCTCAGCAGCTTATACCACACACTTTGATGGTAAACTTTTTGTAAGCCAGTTTTATGTTGCTCTCTATCAACTCTTTTTGCATCCGAATTCATTTAGAAGGCACTGTTATACTCTTCAAGCCATTTTTCCTCTTGAGTGCTAAACTATTTTCATTTAGCAGTGTTGGAAAGTGATTTAAGAACTTTGTCACTGGATAACCATTCGATGGCTCCCTTCACGCTGTTGTATTCATAGTCATGATATAGCCGATCTGCTTGTCAAAAAAAAAAAAAAAAAGCTGCGGTTCTCCAAAAACAAACAGTGAACATGTGCATCCATTCGCTGAAGCTTCTGATTTCCACCATTTACAGGGGACCGTGTAGCCCAATCGGTAGAGTGTCGGATTCGGGGCCGAAGGGTCCTGAGTTCGAACCTCGATGGTCGAAGGTCCACCGTCGTCATTAAAGAGGACTGGGCGACGTTAAATATGCTCGTGGTCCCAATGTCCTCCAAGTGAAACGATACCTCTGGGAGTGCTAGCACCAGGTAGCTGTTAGCTCCTGGTCTAGTTCTAAATTCTCATTAACTGTTTGATCCGGTGATGGTGCTGCCATCTATCGGTATAAAAAATAATGGAGGCAAGGCACTTAGAATGCAGTCCTCGACATAAATACAGTTGTAGTCAGTTGTGACTTGGAATCGGAATCCACCATTTACAGGCAGAATTGCAAACTTAGCTTCCCTGGCTAATGCTCGTAAGGGTTTGGTGTTCCCTTGGCGCACATGCCGTTGTTCCAGATAGCCAGCGACTTGTTGCTGTGGCTTCTTTTAGACTGGACGTGATTGCCTACAAGCTCATTGACACACACATCGTTTATAATTTTCTGATTCTTCTTCGCGTGTTTTGTGCCACCTCTAGAAGCCATTGACGGCGGATCATGTGGACGAGTGTGAAGCACTAAATGTTAACTGAAATCTCCAAAAGAATTGCAGAAAAATTGTTTTCTCAATGTAAGGAATAATAAATAGATACAAGAACTAATATTAAATTAAAGATTGGGGGGGGGGGGGCGGAACGGCTTCCTGACTCAAAGGCATCAAAGCTAAGGATAGTCTCACTCAAGTCACCTGTCAACAAGACAAATAATAAAGTAAAATCGGTTTATCTGTTCAGGAGTTGCGATACCGCAGCCATACACAGATACACACTTTAAATTTGTATCGAGGTTCGTTTTTGCAATCACGAAGTCTATGAAGGAATCGTTTTTATGAATGAGAATATTTTGTGCTGCGTTCATTTTTGGACTCAAAACTTGGTTAAACTCGTCGCTCTGCGGTATAATATGGACGTTTTTATACTAAAAAAATATTAAATAGCGACGAAAATAACATGAATGTCAACTTTTCTCAAAACTGGTTCTGTAGATTTTGTATAAATTGATGGGAAATACGTGTCTGGTGGAGTCCATTTAGCTACAACTATTTCCGATTTTTGGTTAATTTATCATTGATTTTTAATTAATCTTTTGTGAAAGCAGTACGGATGCGATATTTTCAATCGACGTATTTCATTTGTGATGCGTTCGAATTAAAATTACCGTGCACAGGTAAACAACAGTAAATTGCAAATGTTTCACTTTTTTGTCATCTGTTGTATGTTAGCTTTATTGTATGAGCTTGTTTATTTGGTTTCCGCTAAAAAATAAAAATAAAAAGCGCGAAAATAACGTCAAATTCCAACACATTCTCGAAAACTCATTTCTGCAGATACTGCCATTTACCTACCCACGGTAGAAAATTACGGTGGATTTTTAAACAATTTTTTTTTTTTTTGCTGATACAGTGAAGCCTGTGTAAATTGACTACCTAAGAGGTGGGGTGTGTGCGGAGAAAAGTACTTTGGCGGTCAACTTAGATAGGTGGTCAACTTATCAAGGGCAGTAATAATTTTTTTTTTTTTTTTTTTTTGTCATTTCTTGCACCATATATTCATTTTTTGAGGAATTCACTCTTACTCTTTCTGTTCAACTCGCTTTCATTGTTTAACATTATTGAAAGTGAAATAATAATTAAGAGTACTATTCAAATAGTTTTGTTAGTTTTTCCTTGTTTTTAACTATATTAGACACTTTAGTTTTAGAAATTCCATATATGCCAGCTAATATTCTCTGGCTTTTTCCATTTTCAGTTAATTTTAATATTTCATACTTTTTATTAATCTTGAGTTCAGCTTTTTGAAGCCTTTTTATGTAAAACTTATAGTACAAAGAGCAACAAGCTCAACTCTCCCAGTTCATAAAGGCAAAATCAAAATGCTCTATCTCTTAATCCCTTGCACCAGAAACATGTAACTTTACTCATTAACAAGTCCAGATCTACGTACCCGCAGTGCGAGAGGCCCGCGTCCTTAAAGGGGCTAACGGCCCTAGAAAACATAGAAAAAAACAAAAAAAAAACAAAACTAGCACTAAAACTTATTCACTTTACTAATAGACACTGCTGGCCATTAGGGAAGGACCCTACATATTTTGTTGCAGGGGAATTAAAATGTATAAATTCGGGCCTGCTCTTTTTAGCACAATTCCTATTTTGTCACAACATATTGCAATTGAAAGTAAAGACTTTGAAGTTTTCTACTAACACCTATTTTCATTGATCAGAGTACAAAAATCTATTTCAAATAGAACAACAACAAATGAAAACCAAGTTTGGAGAATAAAGAGCAGCATTAAGCTTTATGCTGCTGTTTAGTTAGTAAAATGCTATTCTGTCGTCAAAGCATTAAAACATTCTTGGAAAGCTATGAAAATAATAATAATAATAATAAATAAATAAATAATAAACTTCAATAATTTGCTGAAGAAAGTTTTAAAAAATAAACCAAGTGGTCAACTTACAAAGGGTCTTTTACAATACTCCAAACCAAATTTGGCGAACATTAGTGGTCAAGATAGACAGGTGGTCAAGTTACAGAGGTTTTCCTTCATTACATGAGATAGGACTATTTCCGTTCCTGACAAAAGCGGTCAACATAGACAGATGGTCAACCTTACAGGTTTTACTGTATTAATATTATGATCTCACAATAACATAGAAAAAATATAGTTGCAAATTATTTGTATTTTACAACATGTAAAAAAAGTTTTGAACTTGGTCCTTAAAACGTCGTTGAACAAATCCCTCCTCTATCTTTTCCCCCTCCTTTTTCAGCAATCAGGATCTCTCTTTCGTTTAATGACAAATAAAGAAGTAGAGTAAATAAAAAGGGGGGGGGTAGTATGTGGAAAGAGCATGTCCGAAGACGGTCATCCATGCAGAAGAGGCTCGTGGGAGCGGAATCTCGGTCAAGGCGATTCCTCATTAGACTAAGAATTAATTAGTAGAATAACATAGTTGCTTGAGGCTTCCTTCTCTTATTGCCATTCCAAGCAAAAAGCGCTCGGCATTACTTACCATATTTATACTCTGAAAAGAAAAGGCGAACCTAGTTTTGGCTCAGAGTGCCACTTATTTTTGCTGCTAAATATTCCATTATTGCAGTTGCAAATTGATCATAGAACAGACTAAGAATCAGTTAGGGGAGCAAGGATAATACTTTTCCGGGAGGGAAAAAAAGTAAGTATCCCGAAACTCGGGAATTTAAAAATTTTCAATGTTTTTAAATGCGTAGAAATGATTTGGACCTCGAGTTACGAAACGGACGAACAAATTTTTAATGAAAAATAAGTAACGCTGATACGTTCAAACCACAGCGAACAAGTTGGTTTTAAATGCAGGAAGCAAGAGTCACAAACGAGAGGGGGGGGGGGGGGGGCTCTTTTGCTCTTGGGAGGCGGTTCGTGGTATTGAGGGATGGTTCACAATATTATGACAATCCAATACGGCCTGTTATTATTCATGAAATATTGATTTCACAATTTGGCACACATGTTACACATGATTACATAAGTTCCGATGAGTGTCATTAACTATATCTAGTAATGATTGTTGTTTATATAACTTTTTTTGTCCTATATTTTTCAAACTATGTCCTAAATTTTGTGAATTGATTGCATTTGACCCCTGGATGCGTGATTGCTCTTGGAGAGAATGAGTACCTCTGTTGATGGACATCGAAAATGGTCTCTTTTGAGTCATTCGTAATTAGAAAAGAGTGCAGGGACTGATTAATGCTCAGTCCTGCACCACAATTTTAGGAGCCACCAAAATGGTGTAAAATTCTTTCTTCTTCTTTTGTTCGAAATTACTCCGTTGAAAATGTTTGGATATTCATTTTTAAGGAACACCAAATTTTACCAGGACCTTAGCATCACTTTGGCTTGATCGGGCCCTGGAGGGGAGGGGCCGCAGGGACAGATACAATGGAGGGGCGATCGCCCCTCCCTTGAGGTACTCTCCACCAGTAATATTTCGAAAATGAAGTTCAAAAAACGCAAATTTAGACGAGTTTCATTGATGTTGGGAGAAGGGGGGTTTGGGTTTGGGATCTATCTGGGAACCGTTTCGGAATTGAAGTCCAAAACCTTTGTGATCACTATTTTTAAGGGGATCCGGGACACATTTTGAAATTTTTTTTATGTACTTTAGAGGTTTGAAATTTTTTGAACTGATTCATCATTTATTTAATAAGCAAAATCATAACATAAATATGAAAAAAAATTATTTTTTTATTTAAATTTAATTAGTTTTTTTCAAAAAAATGGAGTTGCTTTAAATTGCTATAACTCAAAATATTGTTGGTCAATTTTCAATTTTGTTTCAAAAAAGTATGCACAAATATCTAAGCTTTAATTTTTATTCGGCGATTTTAAAAATATTGATTCAATAAAAAACAAAAAATGTTTGAAGAAAAATTTCGAAAAATTCGAAGATACTTTTTTTTTAAAAAAATCATAATTTTTGCAGTAAACGTTTTTTTTTTCAAATTCGCCGAATAAAAATTAAAGTAAATTGCTTGAAAAAGATATGCTCCAAGTTTCATTACTTTATCTCTATCGGTTCCTGACTTATAAGAGTTTGAATGCAAGAAATCGGGAAAAATTGCATCATGGGGAAAAACGCGTTTAAAGTTTTAAAGTTATGTACACATTCGTTAGATGCATGCAACAAAAATAACTATAACTTTCGTTCTATTTAAGGTAGAAACAAGATTCAAACGTCCTCTTAAGCAGAAAAAAACGGAGCAATTTTTCAAATTATAAAAAAAAAATTGCAAAATTTGAGGATTTTTGTGTCCCGGACCCCCTTAAATTTACATAGTAAAACGTAAGTAATAAAATTCAATCGTCCCTCCATTAAAAATTTTCTGGAGCCGTCCTTGGGAGGGGGGGTGAGGGGCAACAGTTTTCGTAAATTTCTTTTGAACATAGTACACCTATTCTTCCCCTGTTCTACGCTTGAGGGTTGTTTGCTCTGTGTCGATTTCATGGATGTCGAATGCTTTAAAAATGAGAAGAATGTTTTGGAGGAAAATATCGATGGAGGGGAAAAAAAATTTGGCCCTTACGGAGACTTGTGTACCATTGAAGTCAAAATGAAAACAAAATTCGCCGGTGGGAGTCTTCAGCTCGGACGTTAAGGCTAATGGGGTTAGAGAAATTTCGGCGGGAATCTCGCCAAGCCCCGGCTGAGTTTTAGCCGTTATCCCCCCTTACCCCCACACCATATGTAATGTTTTGAATTATGTCAATGTTCTGAGGAATTCGAAGGTATGTGCACCATGCATGAGGATTTTTCGATAATCCGCTTACCGTTAAACTTTTAGTCATTTGAAATATTAATTAAAAAAAATGAATCAAAAGTAATTTCGACCTTCTCATTACGTAGTTGGTGTTTGAGATTTGATATTAAAATACGATTTATTTCTAGCAAAGGAAGTGCGGGAGCCCCTGTAGTCGTCTCTGCTCTGCTCAGGACGCATACATACACAAGTGACCTGAATTCCGTCGAATATGCAAATATTCACATAAGATCAAAAAGAAGTTACGGTGCTGAGTGCTGAGCTGAGGTTACGTGATATTAATATTTCAAGGTCATGGAAATCATTATTTGACCTTGAATATTTTAAAAAGTTGATTTAAAAAAAAAACGGGATTTTTTTTTTTTTTTTTTTTTTTTTTTGCTTATTAATGTGAGTTACATGTGGTAAAAATTTCAGAATGGGACCGCAATGAGATCATACTGAAAATGAATCATGAAATTTTTCAATACCGTAGAATAATTTAATTTGTCCCACTGTGCGGTTGCTAATCGATAAGGAATACCCGAAAAGCCATTCCTTTCAATATTAGAAATGTGCGAAAAAATTCTGAACGAGACTGCAGAAAGAAATGACCTTTCCACCGTGTCAACCTTTAAATTAGATTTGTATTTATTCAAGAGACTTAATTTAAATTCTCACCACGGGCATCGCCATACGGGTACTGCTAGTAAAAGATCAAGTTTGCTTTTAACTTCCTTTTACAAAAAAGAAAGTATTGTATTCGCGAAACAATTTTCACTAAAAAATCGGCCTTAATTTCCATTTTGCTCACCCCGAATGAATGTTGAGTTTATTTTTTCAACCCGTGGATATATGCCTAGGAACGTACAGACACCCGAAATATCCATTTTGACGATTCCCGAGTTAATTACGAGTTTTTTCGTAACGTCTGTATGTACGTATGTGCGTTCGTATGTGTGTATGTATGTCGCATAACTCAAGAACGGAATGTCCTAGAAAGTTGAAATTTGGTACTTAGATTCCTAGTGGGGTCTAGTTGTGCACCTCTCTGTTTGGTTGCATTCGGCTGCTCTAAAGGGAGTCTTTTGCCACTTTTTGGGGGGAATTATTCATTTTGATGTAAACTCAAGTGATGTAATAATTTGGCGGACACTTGGCGATATATCACCAGTCTTTTGGTCGCCAAGTTTTGTCTCCAACTTGGCGACAAATTTGACGTTTTTTTTTTTTTTTTTTTTGAAATCTGGTTTCAATTTGGCCACTGTTTGTGATATTTAGAGAGTAAACTATTCAATCACATTAAAACTTCTAATGATGAGAAAATGACATTAAATTAGAGTAAAAGGAAGTCATGTGATGCACACATCAGCTCGTTTAAAAATGTGTTTTGCTCAAATCAAAAATTACTTTCATCATTATTTGATGTTTATTTTATTAGTGCAAAGGTTCGACGGTTTTCTAGAAACCTGGTTTCTGGAAATATTCTATTTGTTAAACTAAATATCCACAGATATTGGTTTAACCAATATTTGAGTATTTGGCTCAAATTTGCAGGCCACGAAAACTAACTTCGCTGACCGCATGCGGCCAACTAACCGTTGGTTAGACGTCACTTACTTAAGAGTAACGCATTGCAACTGAAAAGGGAAGTGCACAAGTAGACCCTATGCAGACGGTGCATGCGAAAATTCCAACCGTCTACGGCTTACCAATTTTGGGTTAGACTAGATATGCACGTACGTACGTATGCATACGCTCATTCGCAAAACTAACTAACAGACGGAACAAGAAAACTTAGTGATAGGTCAGGGTAGACCCGTCATTTAGGGGGGGGGTAGTTCCCCCCCCCCCCCTTTGGCCATGAAAACATTTCATATAAGTGGACTTGGGGGGTTTTTTTGTATTCCGATAAAATTTGCATTGAGTGTGCACCCTTGCCCCCCCTCCCCTCCCACCTCTGTGAAACATTCGAAATGACGGACCTGGGTCGGGGATGATCAAAAATACATATCGTCGCCTAAAAGCAGCAGTAGGACATCTTACTAGTATGTAAGAAATTATATGCTCCACGTGGTTACATTCGTAACACTTGACAGGGATCCCAAGATTAATAACTCGGGATCTCCATAATTGCGTAATGGGGCTTTCCGCGAATGCCTACTGCGCAGATGCATGAGAGCGCCTGGGTCATATGGCTATAGGCAGTTATGAAGGCATGACTGCAAAAAAATCTCCTGACCGAATAGCGGGATAAATTTATGGCATATCTCTTGACCGCTATTCGGGAAAAAGGGCAAATTGGCTGTCCATCATGTACATTGTGAGTAGAAAAATAAATTAGTTTGTGTGTGTTTTGAATCTGGGCTCTTCAATTCTCTCCCTCTCCAAAATTTGATTTATGAAAAATGTGACAAAGAAGGGGCGAAAATCCTCTCTTCATAGTATTAATGGGATTAGTCAGCTTACTGTTGCTCTGAGGCGACGATGTTTCGGTTGCGCGTGCGCAGGGGCGTGCACTACGGGGGGAGGGTGGAGGAGGGACACCTGTTGCCCCGGGCCGGAGCCTGAAGGGGGCCTAAGATTGGGGAAATATATGTTGAGGTGGAAGGGTAAACAGTATGGAGAGGGGCCCGTAAAAGTTATTTGTGACAAGCCCGAAAATTTCTGTGCGCGCCCAGGGCCTGATTGCTGAATAGGCCAACTAGGCCGTGGCCTAAGGCCCCCACTCTTTAGGGGCCCTCAAGTGGCTAATTTTTGTAAAGCAATGGCTAAAACTGTTTTCGCCAATGGCTAAAATTGTAATGATTGACTAAACAGGGCCCACCAAAAAAGATTGGCGTAGGGTCCCCTGATGTCTTAATCGGGCCCTGTGCACGCCCCTGCCCATACGTTCGTTAATTCGTACATGTGCTCGTACGGATGTGCCAAAAAAGCTTGTCAATATTTATTCGGGGATCAATAAATAATAAATAAAAAAAAAAGTTGATCAAAACATTTTGTTGTGATTACAGCAATTTCGTACCAAGTTGTAAGAAGAAAAGCATAATTGAAGATGAATAAAAAATCTAGAATTCTAGAGGACGCTATAGCGATGCTTTCGTTGAGATCAACCTCAAATAGTCGCTTAGTCTGTTATTATTTACCTGTGCAATCTGACCTCTCCCCTCCTCTCCCCACCCTTGTGGGGCACCCCCCGCAACCTACATCTCAAACAAAAACATGCAGGGAACCCCTCAACCTAAATTGATAGTGTTACATATCTATCTATCCCCCCGTCTGCCTTCTTTTTATCAAGCTTGTTGTCCATTTCATCTTTTTTTTTTCCCCGCGATATATTCAAAGCTTCTCCCATTTTTTTTATTCTATTTATTCTTTTGAGCGAGAACAAATAAAAAAAGAAAAAAAAATTGCCCGGACTTTCCCCGAATGGTTCGGAAACTGGGTCAGTGGAGGTCGCCGGGTCGTTGCGTTCCCTTGCGCGGGAAAAGAGGGGTGCACCTTCCTGATAGCAGCAACAGGTGTTGGAGAAATCCTCATGTTTACATGTAAGCTTCTGGTTTGTTTGTTATTCTTTTTCCCAGCTGAGACTTATTTTTCCGACACTTTCCTATCAAGTATTTGTCATCCACATTTGCTATAATTATGACTTGGCATGGGGCAACTGAGCCCAGGGGCAATAGGTTTTTGGGGGCCCCATTTCTTTTCAACGAATTACATTTTTCGCGGCAGTGAGAAGCAAAGGGATGTAAGTGCCAAAATTCAAAAATTGGAGATAACCAGTACAAATGGTTGGTGAATATATCCTCCGTCTTGGGGACAGCTTGATTTAGAAAAACCTTTCAATGAAAACCTTCGTAGTACCTGGAACGTTCAACGCGTATTTACTCAAAACTTGAAATTGCACTTTCATCTGTCTCATATGTAGCAGAATTTGTTCATTAGACTTTCAATTTAAAATGGTTAAAAGCAAAATATTGATTTGAATATATTTTTTTTATTTCTTTCTTCCAAATTTAATATCTCTATTATTTGTGGTTTAAATTAAACATTCAGGATAAAATTTCTCAAACAAAGTATTGGTTTGCATATTTTTTTCTTTTTTCATTAATTTCTCTATTACTTGCGGTTTAAATTATCAGTATAAAATTGCTTAAAACAAAGCCTTAGTTTTTTTTTCTTATTTTTTGTTTAGTTTCTCTATGATTTGTGGTTTAAATTAAATATTCAGTAAGTTTGCATAACAAAATTTTTTATAGAAATGCATTAAAATTATATTGCATTTAAGTTAGGCATTTTTTTTTTCGACTCACTTTTTACTTCCTTTTACAAAAAAGGAAGTATTGTATTTTCGAAAAAAATTTCATTCAAAAACGACCTTAATTTCCATTTTACTCTCCCCCGAATGAATGTTGAGTTTTTTTTTCGACTCGACCACACGTGGATAAGTGCCTAAGAACGTATAGACACGCGAAATATCCATTTTGACGATTCCCGAGTTAGTTACAACGAGTTTTCTCATGACGTCTGTATGTGCGTTTGTATGTCGCATAACTCAAGAACGGTATGTCCTAGAAAGTTGAAATTTGGTACCCAGACTCCTAGTGGGATCTAGTTGTGCACCCCCCCCCCTTTTGGTTGCATTCGGGTGTTTCTAAGGGGGTCTTTTGCCCCTTTTTGGTGGGAAATCATTGTTAATTTCGATGTAAACTCAAGTGGTGATACAATTTGGCGGACAGACACTTGGCGATATATCGCCAGTCTTTTGGTCGCCAACTTGGCGATTTTTTTTTTTTTTATATCTGGTTTCAATTTGGTCACTGTTGGGGATATTTAGAGAGTAAACTATTAAATTACACATTAAAATTACCAATAATGGGAAAATGACATTAAATTGGAGTAAGAGGAAGTCATGTGATGCACACATCAGCTCGTTAAATGTAGTATTCATATCATTAATATTTACTATTTTTCAATTTTAATCTTTAAGTTGAAAGCTATTGCATCGATCTATGCTGAAACAAGATGTGTAAGTACAAATCTGCACTATATTTAATAAAGTACATCTTGAAGAAGCAGAAATGAGTATTGATGTAAATTGCTATTCATAGTTTCATGTAATGCAGGTGGACCTCAACCTTTTTTTTTTTTTTTTTTTTTTTTTTACACATAAACCGCAATTCACATTAAAATACATCTAGCTGGCCAGAACAAATATAACATTTCAAAATATTACATTCTTTCCTAAATAACATGGGAAAATATGGAGAAGAATGAAAATTTACCAACCAATTATATTAATGTTATCATTACTTGATGATAATTTTATAAAGTCCATGTTTTCATGAACCAAATTCTGAATTTTTGGCTTCAAATTTGTGACACTGCCTTTCGATTGATAACATTGCGTGTGTAGTGGTTAACATGTGTTTAAATTACATATGTGCATAGAGTGTGATTTTTCAAATTATTTGAGGTTTTGTGGTGTGTTTTCACATATCACGGCATAACATTTGCAATGAAAAATAGCAATACCTTGTTTTCCTTACTTTGACGACCTGTTATTCTTCTGAAAGAGCGATAAGTTCCAATCTCATCTTCTATACGGTCCCTTAAAACTTTAAACTGGAATATCGCTTTGAGTTTTGGTCGCATAAATGTAAAATTTTTTGTGTTGGAATAATTTTTCAATGGAGATTATTTCCCTAAATATAAGTTAGGGGACTTTTGGCCCGCATAAAAAGTTAAATTTTGTATTTTTTGTCTCATTTTTATTTTTGCTTCAAACTTTCAATATCTTAAATCTGCATCTGATTTTGATCATTTTTGCAACTGTACATCGAGGACTAACGGTTGCTAAAATAAAGGTCTTGCAGGTTAACACGGAACACCCTGTATAATTCTAATTCCAGGGCCACATTACAGCATGGCAGTTGCCTCTTTGAAAAAGGTAGTGAAGAGTTTGTTGTAACCGTTGTTTAATCTGTAGTTTCTTCAAGGGGAAAACAGCAACAACTGGGGGGGGGGGGTGACAATTAGGGAGCCACCCTCTCCGAAATGCATCATTCACTTGCGAAGATTCTTCGATCATTAGACACATTTCTCCATTTACGACGATTTTTTTTGTCTCGTTAAACTAGAAACTCGTGCTCAAATGTCTCGAAATTTTTTTCAATTTGAAAAAGGGTTTAATTGAAGCATTTCTCACAAAGGTTTTTGATAAAACACGACGAAGGTTTCATGATGTTTGAGTATGCATTTCTGAGAGTACATAAACCTCGGGAAATGAAAGTTCAAAGTAGTAAAATTATTTCTAAGTTGAAAAAGTTTCACATTCAACTTTTCTATAACATGGAAAATAGCAGAATATTCCATGTAACTTAGTAGAGTACAACTTCGGTTATCCGGACTGCAAATTTGAAACGGATAAACCGGAGCCGGATAAACGGAGTTCTACTGTTATTACGGCTGAATCTCATCCCAGGTGTGAAGCTTTTCGGGAAGATATTTTGACTCGGTGGTGACGAAAATGACTGCACATGCAAATGAACAATGCACGCAATGTCGCAGAAACGTGCGAAATGGGGCCTCACCTTGCACGAGGCCTTATTTGTTTTGGTATATTTGGCCGTTATTCTTTTTACACTCGGTCGTGTGTTGGTTTTTGGTTGGAACTAGATGAGACGAGCTGATGTGTGCATCACATGACTTCCTTTTACTCCAATTTAATGTCATTTCCCCATTATTCGCTATTTTACTGTGATTATATAGTTTACTCTCTAAATATCACCAACAGTGGCCAAATTGAAATCAGATTTTTAAAAAAAAATCGCCAAATTAGTCGCCTAGTTGGCGACAAAACTTGGCGACCAAAAGACTGGCGATATATCGCCAAGTGTCCGCCAAATTATAACACCACTTGAGTTTACGTCGAAATGAACAATGATTTCCCCACAAAAAGGGGCAAAAGACCCCTTTAGAAGCACCCGAATGCAACCAAAAGGAAAGGTGCACAACTAGACCCCACTAGGAGTCTACGTACCAAATTTCAACTTTCTAGGACATACCGTTCTTGAGTTATGCGGCATACATACGTACATACAGACGTTACGAGAAACTCGTTGTAATTAACTCGGGAATCGCCAAATGGATATTTCACGTGTCTATACGTTCTTAGGCACTTATCCACGTGTGGTTGAGTCGAAAAAAAATTCAACATTTATTCGAGGGTGAGTAAAATGGAACTTAAGGTCGATTTTTGAGTGAAAATTTTTTCGCGAATGCAATACTTCCTTTTTTGTAAAAGAAAATAGAAAAGAAAACCTGTTCTTGAAAAAGAACGGATTGAATAAAAATTTAGAAACATAATCGGATAAAACAAAAAGTTCCCAATCTGGGTGCAGCGACCCAAGTAGATTTCTGGTTTTCGGACCCGTTGCGTCAATAAATTCAGGGTTCCCCCCCTCCCCCCTAAAAGCAAGGGCGCACCCCATTAACTATCGCGAAAATTCCCCCAAAAGAAGAACTCCAAAAACGAGAAAAATGCCCCTCAGAACAACCCTATGGCGCAGTCTGCGCCATGACCTTAAGTAACACCCCTGATAAATTACTTTTTTTATCGAAAGCGTCCGTGGCCAAATTTAATGTAAAATTCTAAACGTAAAATTATGGAGCATCAAGTGCAAAAATGGAATGAAATGCAGCATTATGTCTCTTAATTTTCAATTTCCTCCCCTCCCCTTTTTCAATTTTGGAAAACTTCTTACTTTATGTAACTACAGATGCACGATCATTGTCGCGACTTTTTGAATGGGGTTGTTTCCTTGAATCCAAAATAGTACTTTTAGTCACTGAAATTGATAGAATTAGCAAAAAAAAAAAAAAAAAAAAACATAGATCCAGAAAGAAAAAAAACTTTCATTTTCCCAACAGTTATTTTTTTAATTAATTTTTTAAAATGTCCAGTTTTTCAAATAAGGCGTGGTCTTGATGGCGTCACAAATGATGCTCTATGGTGCATCTTTCTTCCGCGTTTCCACGTTATGATAATCAAGAAGCGAATTAAAATTGCGCTCTACGCTTGCTATCAAACCTTTCGTTGCCAATACACGTGAGTTAAGATGCGAATTAAATATTTTGCTCTGTGAAAGGCAATACTGAATGACATTTCATCATTTGTGATGTCATCGGCAGAAGCTTAAAAAATGAAAGCGCACAAGTTTAAGTAATTTTTTTTTTTAATATTAAACTTAAACAAATTATTTAAAAAATGACCAGATCCTATGTTTTTTTAAGCATGCTCTTTCAGAAAAAAATACTTTTAAAATTTTGGAAACGATCCCATTGGCCCACGGCGAACAACAAAGAAATAACTTTTTTTTTCCTCACCCGAAAGAATGACCACTATTTACGGAATATTCACCTTTGATCAGCCAAATTTTAAATCTGTTGTGAGATGTGAGTGTTGATTTTGCATTACTTTGATCCGTGCATCTGCAAAAATAGAACGAAGAGCTACAATTGCATGAGTAAACTGAGATCCTCGTTCTCGTGAATTTAAATAGGTCAGAGACTAGGAGCAAAATGGCGGATGTGAACGCCTGTACCGTTTCCACATTTGCAACTACAGTGAAACCTGTGTAAGTTGACCACTTGCGGTGCAGTACTTTGGTGGTCAACTTAGACAGGTGGTCAACTTATAGAGGGTAGTAACAAAAACTGTTTTTTTTTTTTTGTCATTTCTTCCCCCAGGCATTCATTTTTTAACTAATTGGAATACTTTAAACTCCATTTCATTACTTAACATTACTTTAAGACAATAAGTAAAATAGTTTAAAATATTTTTAGAGATTATTTACCAGAATGACGCGTAAATTATCATACAAATTCAAAATGTCTGTAAATCGATCGAAGAAAAATGTCTCATTGCGTATGAAAAACTACTTACTTGACATGAACAATTCCTAAAAATTCATAATAAGTCAAAAGTGACTTAAATTCTTTGATTTTTTTCTTGTACATTTATAACAATAGTAATCTACTTTTCAACAAAATAACTTCTTAATGAAGTTTGGCGCATTTTCTGGGACTTAACATAAACCCAATGTTTTTAGATAGAAACATAAATATTCATTGGTGTTTTTAAAAATGTTTGGTTGCTTATTTGATGCATAACTAATTACACTTTTAGTACAATCTAATGCTTTTGCCAAGTGGTCAACTTACAAAGGGTTTTTTACAATACTCCAAACCAAAGCTGGTGTATATTAGTGGTCAAGATAGACAGGTGGTCAAGATAGAGAGGTGGTCAAGTTACAGAGGTTTTCCTTCATTATATAAGATAGGACTAATTCCGTTCCTGACAAAAGCGGTCAATTTAGACAGGTGGTCAACTTACAAAGGTGGTCAACTTTACAGGTTTTACTGTACTAGCGTTAAGCCCAATTTAAAAAATATACGTACTTTCAAAATACAATTCCAACCATCACACAAAAAATATCTTTTTGTCATTCTATGTTCTCTTATTTATTAAAAGTTAACTGTTTGAATGAATAAAAAAAATCTTAATCTACTTTTTCGTACGTAGATCTATTTATTCGGTATGATATCAGTGGTAATACATATTTTTTAAATGCATTTGATTAATTTATACTTTATTTATTCATTTATATTTTATTTATTTATTATTTATTTTGTTTATATTTATATGATTATTTATATACATGATATTTATGTATTTATTTATATTTTTATTCATTTATGTAATTACATTTTTATTTATTCATGTATATTTTTATTCATTTATGTAATGGGGTCGTTTCCAAAATTTTAAAAGTATATTTTTCTGAAAGCGCATGCTTAAAACATAGGATCTGACCATTTTTTAAATAATTTATTTAAGTTTAATATTTTTAAAAAAAAATTACTTAAATCGGTGCGCTTTCATTGTTTACACTTTTGTCGTGTGACATCACAAATGATGAAATGCCATTCTCAGAACAAAATATTTAATTCGCATCTTTACTCACGTGCATTGGCAACGATATGGTTGATACTAAGCGTAGAGCTCAATTTTTATTCGCTGCTTGATTATCATAACGTGGAAACGTGGCAGAAATATGCGGCAAAGAGCATCATTTGTGACGTCATCAAGACCACACCTTGTTTGAAAAATCGGACGTTTTAAAAAATTAATTAAAGAAAAAACTGTTGGGAAAATAAAAGTATTTTCTGGTTCCATGTTATTATTATTATTATATTTTTTTTTGCTCATTCTATCCATTTCAATGATTAAAAGTAGTACTTTTGACTGAAGTAAACCACCCCATTATATTTTAATTTATTCATGTATATTTTACAGTAGGGTTTCGAAAATCCGAATCTCAAAAGTCCGAGGTGCCGCTTAATCTGAGGTGCTTTATTTATATTTTAAGGGCACATTTTTTTTTTATAAGCTAGAAAATTATTTGGATTAAAATTCGAAAATGAATGTCTTTTATTAATGTTTTAAATTTCCTTAGTTGCGCACAATAATGTTAATAAAAAGGTATGGAGATGTCAATGTCAGCAATGCTCGGCAAGTGGCATAAAATATTTATCGACTTCTAGAGATGAATTAATAGATGCCTTGAAGATAACAACTAGATACGAAAACAGACTTAAAATTAATATTGTTCTGCCACAAAGGACGAAGAAACAGCTCTTTTGGAATACAGTAGACCCTCGTTTTACGCGGGTTTATTTTACGCGGTTTCGATTATACGCTGTTTAAGATTTGACACCTTTATTTTATTTTACGCGGATGAGTTTCGGTTTTTCGCGGATGCGGCAATCCAAACAGATAAAATTTTCCCCTGTTTCAAAATCCAAACTCCTAAAGATTGCAGATTACGCGTAATCAACTGCATTTTGGCGTGCTAATAATCGAGCTTGGGCCACTGGAGTCATTTTATGCAATTAAATCCATATAGCTCTTTCCAGAAGTAAAGTTATAAAACTCCCACAGTTCAGAACTCACTGGAAGAAGAGTTTTTAGGAGTGACAAAGGAGGCCAAAACCAACGAGGATACCGACATCGATGACACACAACCAAAAACGTTCACATTGAAAATGTTGAGCCATTCCTAGCCAATAGAAAGGATCTTTCTGATATGTTGGTGAAAGAAGATTCTATCATGGAAATGACGCAAGTGGTCACGGATGCGTTAATGCTCTGCAAAGAATTACAGAGAAAAAATCTTAATGACTGCCAAAAAACTATCATTGCCAGCTCCTCTTTATAAACAAAACACAAAATTAATTTATGTTTTCTTTATACATGTTATGCACAAGAATCGATACAAGTACACTTTAAAATTATTATACAATTAGTCATGACTAGAATGAAGTATTTTTTTATCTACGGAACCAAACCTCTCTTTTAACACTAGTATTAGGTCTCAATTTACGCGGTTTCGATTTACGCAGTATTTCCGTGGAACGTAACCCCCGCGTAAAACGAGGGTCTACTGTATTACATTGCAATCAACAAGAGAAGGGCACAATTTGATGACGTACGAGTCGTGTATAAGAAATTTTTATTTTCACTCACTAACCGTTTTCATGATATGAGTGGTACTTACATAAACAGAAATGTCACGATAAAACTACTCAAAATTGATTACGGGACTTGCAAAATATCTTTTCGGTAGCTTACAAATTCACACTACAATGTGTTTAGACATCATGAAAAAAAATTGAGTAAAATTCCTTTAATGGTTAATTAAAATATAAATTTATTGAAAATTGAGAGATATTTTTTTGTGGTAACAATATTCATTCTTTTCATAGTACAAAAAAGTAAAGGTCCCCTCCTTTATGCCATCCGACTAGAATAAAATTTTAAGTCTTAAGAATTTTCCGAATAATCCGAGTTTTCACTAAGCCGAGGTATCATGACTACCAATTTTTACCTCGGATTTTCGAGACTCTACTGTATTTTTTTAATTTATTTATATAATTGTATTTTTTTTATTTATTTATATAATTGTATTTTTTTAAATTTATATAATTGTATTTTTATTTATATTAATGTTCTCATTTGTTTATTTATATTTTTATTTATTTATTTATTTATTTTGTTCAAAATTTAGTGTGACTAAAAAATCAGAAAAGGTGTTCTAAAAATGATGAAAAAGATCATTTCATAAAAAATCAGAACAATGTTTCAAAGTTCTGGATTGCGAAAATTTATAATTTTTCAGAACCAAATTCTTTTTTTTTTTTTTCTTTTTTCGTTTAATATTTTTTTATTCGTTTGAAGCAGTTCGTTTCCAAAGTTATTGATCGTACTAGCTGCGTGCTGCGTTGCCCCATGTTACACCGTCCACCTCGAAAGTAAAAGTTGCGCCAAGTGACACATGTTCAACCATCACGCCAAAATAAAATTTTTAAAAAGTGTAAAATTTCCCGTCAATATGTGCAAAAGAGCAATTTTATGGCTTAAAATTAAAATTTAGATCAGGATTTTTTTATTCTTTTTTTTTTTAAATCCCCAAAATGCAGTCATTGTCATTATCAGGCGTAAACATTTCGTTTCGAGAATTATCTGGCGAAACTTCTTCCTCTGGACACTTCACTAAGGGGAGCGACCCCCCCCCCCCCTCCATGTGAATTTTTAAGCATCATAAGACCTCTGTGACAAATTCGTCAAAGATCCGACGTAAACTGGATTTGTATAAGGAACACACACGCACACGTATGAATTCCTGAGCATCAAAGGACCAGATGCCAAATTTGGCAAGGATCCGACGTTAACTGTGGATTTGTACAATTAAAAATAGCTCTATGTGAATTCTTGAGCATCAAAGGACCTCTGTGCCAAATTCTGCAAAAATCCGACCTAAATTAGATTTGTATAAGGAATATACACGCACACACTTACACCCTGTGTGAATTCCTGAGCATCAAAGGACATCTGTGCCAAATTTGGCGACGATCCGACGTTATCTGTGGATTTGTACAATTAAAAATAGCCCTATGTGAATTCTTGAGCATCAAAGGACCTCTGTGCCAAATTCGGCAAAGATCCGACCTAAACTAGATTTGTATAAGGAATATACACGCACACACACACACCCTATGTTAATTTCTGAGCATCAAAAGACCTCTGTGCCAAATTCGTCAAAGATCCGACCTAAACTGTCTTTGTGTAAGGAACTTACACGCACACACATACACTCTATATGAAGTCCTGAGCATCAAAGGACCTCTGTGCCAAATTCAGCATAGATCCGACCTAAACTGTCTGAACACCAAAGGACCTCATTAAAGGATCTGCTGCTGTTAATTGAAAGTAAAAAGGAAGCAAGGACGCCCATATAAAGGGGTAAGTGGGGGCTCAAGCCCCCCCCCCCCCCCTTCAGAACTTCCTTGCTTTAGTACTTTATTCTTTGCAAAAATGAAAAAGAAAAAAACCTCTTCAGTCTGCAGTGAATAAGTTATTAAAAATATCAAATTTTAATAACTCTAATCTGTACTGACATCGGTTTCTGCGGGGAAAATATCCTCCTAAACCATGGGGGAAATATCTGAGCACTCCCCCCCCCCCTTAAAATTTTCCATATGGGCGCCCATGAAAGGAAGACATCAAAAGTATGTCGAAAAAAAAAATAAAGGAGTAGTGGATGTAAAGATTCTTTACTCGGGTGTTGGGTTTAATAATGACTTTGACAACACTTTGGTCCAGTAGTAATTAAAATTGCTTTTGCATAATTAGTGGAGCTGTCTAACAAAACTTTGACCTTCCCTTCACTACGGATTCGAAATGTGTGCTTTCAACCAAGCTGCTCTTATTCAATTATTACTTCCTTTTACAAAAAAGGAAGTATTGTATTCGCGAAAAAATTTTCACTCAAAAATCGACCTTAATTTCCATTTTGCTCACCCCCGAATGAATGTTGAAGTTTTTTTTCCGACCCGACCACACGTGCTTATGTACCTAAGAACGTATAGACGCCCGATATATCCATTTTAACGATTCCAGAGTTAATTACAACGAGTTTTCTTGTGACGTCTGTATTTACGTATGTATGTGCGAATGTATGTCGCATAACTCAAGAACGGTATGTCCTAGAAAGTTGAAATTTGGTACGTAGACTCCTAGTGGGATCTAGTTGTGCACCTTCCTTTTTGGTTGCATTCGGATGAACCAAAGGGGGTCTTTTGCCCCTTTTTGGGGGGAAATCATTGTTAATTTCGATGTAAACTCAAGTGGTGTTATAATTTGGCGGACACTTGGCGATATATCGCCAATATTTTGGTCGCCAACTTGGTGACAAATTTGGCGATGTTTTTTTTTTTTTTTTAATCTTGTTTCAATTTTGCCAAGTTGGTGATATTTAGAGAGTAAACTATTGAATCACATTAAAACTGCCAATAATGAGAAAATGACATTAAATTGGAGTAAAAGGAAGTCATGTGATGCACACATCAGCTCTTTTTTTTTTTTTTTTTTTTTTTTTTTTTTTTTTTTTTTTTTTTTTTTTTTTTTTTTTTTTTTTTTTTAAGGGGAGCAAAAGTCCAATTCTTTATGTTCGAGAGAAGAGGGTTTTCTTTTTCCTTGAGCAACCTTCGTGTGTCTGAAAGCGAAGTTTTGAGCAAAAGCGGGTCAAGGAAGCGAGGATAAATATAGTTAGCTCCATTGTGTTAGAGATGCGGCGCCACCGGAGGTGAATGGGCCGGAGCATTGTCTTATTCGAGGACGGATTGGGGATTTCACCGCTCACTTGATGGACGTGATTGTTTTTTTTTTTTTTTTTTTTCTGCCGCGAAAATTGGAATGACGAGCAAATGAGATGTCATTTTTATTTTTCAAAGTTCAGTTTAGGGTGGATTTTTTTTTAATTAACTACTTGAATTTGTAGGGGAAATCTGCCTATGAGCTAGATGTTCGTACAAATTAGCTTATATTATGATTTATTCAACGTTGATTTCACCTTCGCTTTAATGTAGGCTCAGTACATTAAGGCAACAGGCCAATTAGGTCTGGGCCTGGGGGCCCATCTTCCTAAGGTGCCCCGAATTTAAAAAAAAAAAGAACTTCTGCATATCATTAAAGATTCACGTATTTTTGTGAAAATAATAAAAAATCCACTTTTATGTAAATGTTAAATATTATTTTTCATTCACTTAAAGTGATAGAATTGAGAGAGCTGCCTCTAAAGCATTGTGGGCCTCTAGAGCCTCATTTTTAGTTTGTCCGGCCCTGTGTAGGCTTGTCAGACATCCCAGTTTTCGTACAAAATCCCGGCCTGTTTACTTCACATCTCGGTAGAAGATAAATTTGTTTACAGATAACCAAAAAGGCTAAAAATAATTAACTGTGAAGAATTTACGTTAATTACTTAATCATTTGCAACATTGACTTGAAAAATTAATATCGGATTAGCTTGTGGGAATTTGTACTGCAAGGTTAAACTAAAAAAGTCTTTCTAAAAAAATAATATCCCATAAAATGCACATGTAAATACGTATTGTTTAAAATTTTATTCCTCATTCAAAGTTTTTCCTCTTATTAAAGTAGCTTATAAATATTAACATGAAGAAAATAAACTGTTTAAATTCATTCGCTTTTGTCATTTATTATTTATCTTGATTTAGGGTTCATTTTTTGTAACCATTTATTCATGACATTGAGAATGAACAACCCTCTTTAAAACACTCTGAAAAAACAAGGGTTGTTTACCCTTTTGAATACGCTGGGGGAGGGGGGGGGGACATTCTGGTATCCCGGTTGAACATTTCAGAAATGTGACAAGCATGGTAAAATCAAATTGACTAAATCTGTGAGTAACGTAACCTGCTGGCATCATTGTGAAGGCTATGCGCAGATCCTAATCACAGCATTACGACTCTGGTTATGACTCTCTCCTCCCCCTTTTCTCAGCCCCAGAGTTGAAAGTTTCCATTCTTTTGACGGATTTTCTTCGTTTAATAAAAAATTTGGAAACAGAAAGAGACAGAACAAAATAAACGTTAAGAAGTAATGATCAGTAATGAGTTAAATTACTGGGAATTTTAGATAGTTGTTTTTTGTTTAAATAGTATTTTGTGATCATATTTAAGAAAAAAAACTGGTCCTCATTGCCTGATGATGAAAATTAAACTATTCTTAGATCAAATGGGAAAATTTCTTACAATTTTATTTTGTAAAAAATCCTTGTAATTTTTCAGTGTATTGTTAATATCTTCTACTTTTGAATACCTTTCGCAAAAAATGATGTTTTATTTTTACGTATAAATGCCTATATTTGCACATTGTTTTTACGTATAAAGTCCTTGAATTTACGATCTAATTTTGGGGCACACCACACACTATTAAAAAAAAACTTCAGTTTTTACAACTTTACCCCCCCCCCCCACCAAAAAAAAAAAAAAACGTTAATAAAGATAGCCTAAAATTGCGTTTTACAGACTAAAATTTTATAGGAAATACTGGGATAGAGACCCAGACTACCGATTTGTGCCCGAATATTAAACTTCTGATTTGTGTGCATATATCTTCAAAACCAGATGCTAAAACCGCCTTTTACACTACAATAGAAAATTTTCAACGGATAATTGCAGTCAAGAGCGAAATAAATTTACAGTGCGATTCTTGTGGTGCTTCTAGGCAATGCGGAAAAAACAGTTTTACAGAGATGAACGTATCTCAACACAGTGACGCAGTAGACCCTCGTTTTACGCGGGGATTACGTTCCACGGAAATCCCGCGTAAATCGAAACCGCGTAAATTGAGACCTAATACTAGTGTTAAAAGAGGGGTTTGGTTCCGTGGATAACAAAATACTTCATTCTAGTGATGACTAATTGTATAATAAGTTTAATGTGTACTTATATCGATTTTTATGCACAACATGCATAAAGAAAACATAAATTAATTTTGTGTTCTGTTTATAAAAAGAAGCTGGCTATGATAATCTTTTGGCAGTCATTAAGAATTTTTCTCCGTAATTCTTTGCAGAGCATCAACACATCCATGATCCCTTCCGTCATTTCCATGATAGAATCTTCCTTCTCTAACGAATCAGAAAGTTCATTTCTGTTGGCTAGGAATGGCTCAACATTTTCAATGTAAACGTTTTGGTTGTGCGTCACCGACGTCGGTATCTTCGTTGGTGGCCTCCTTTGTCACTCCTAAAAGCTCTTGTTCCATTAAGTTCTGAACGGTGTGAATTTCATAACTTTATTTCTGGAAAGAGCTCTAGAACCAATTACGTAAAATGTCTCCAGGGGCCCAAGCTCGATTATTAGCACGCCAAAATGCAGTTGATTGCGCGTAATCTTGAATACAGTCGAACTCGCTTATATTTGCTCTTCATAGACATAGTTTTTCGAAATTTCCTAGAAATATGAAAATGTTTCCCTGCCTGTTCCGACAATTTATTCATTCAATCTCCAAAAAAAAAGAAGGGGGGAGGGAAGGACTTTTAAAAAGTGCAGACTCAGAATTACTTGGTTCTCCATTTTATTTCTTTTCTTTTTTGTCACTACTATAATCAAGTTTTTTAACGCTGTCTCTTTTCTTCCTGTTTTCAAGAATCACTTTACGATTTGCCTCCGAAGCATTTAGCGATGGTCTCTTAGTGCACGTTGAAATTTTTGATAGTATTTACATTTAAATTTTATATTTTTACTATTTAAAAACAGACTTCAGGAGATTTCAAGTGTTGTTCTGAAACTTTTATTAATGACCACCAGTAGCGCAGCCAGAATTACCATATGGAGGGTTTTTTTTTTTTTTTTTTTGACCAAAACTGTCCTTACATGTGTATAAACTATTGTGTTAGGATCGGCAATAATGTTAAAAGCAAGTCCTCTAAGGGGTGTTTGTACCTTTAACACCTCCCCCCCCTTCGCTGATATCCACTAACACCCCTAGGGCTAGGGAGACTCACAGCGTTTTTTTTTTCTTTGAATTCCAACTAGTTATATGTTTTTAAATGTAGTTTTAGGCGAAATTTTCAAGTTTGCACCAAATTTCGCTTTTTTCGCACAAAAAAGAGGGGGGGTTATCCCCCCCCCCCCCCCCCTTCGATCAATTCGTCCAAAGATTCAAAGTCAATTAGAACGGTTCAAGTTAATGTTTAAAGAACTAAAAAGTTCAAGTCACAGCTCCCCCCCCCCAAAAAACCACTTTTTTTGGCTTTTAAGTTGAAAGCTTCTCTTTCCCTTTCTTCATGTCCTGAAAACACAGCGGAATTTTGCAATTTTCGCCTTCGCTGTATCAGACGATTGACGATTGAGTAGACAAATTGATGTGAATTGTTACTAATGACTAAATTTTAGTCTTTCGATTACAATTAGTTATAGTGTAAAGAATCTTATTTTATGTTTAATCAGTACGTTTGGAGCTCACCAATCAGCTACAACTGCTATAATAAGAGCTTCCTGTTACCGAAATGACATCATATAGTTGATGAGTGACCTCGAGGGAATTTAGAATTACGCCGCCGAACGGAATGACATGTGTCTAATGACACCTGCTGATGGATGAATGTTATTTTCGTTTCCCAGCAACAGAAGCATGATTTTTTCCCCAAACAGGATTAAAATTTCTCTTAACGGGAACTGTACCTGTTTCTCTTTTTATGATTGAGAAATAAGCCCCGATTTCATTTCCAGTTGTGTCATAACCGACCTACTCCGCGATTTCAAATAACTGTGACCTTGAATTTTCACGGACCATGCACATTGAATGATTTTCTTCTGTAAACCCCTTTTATAAAAGTGTCGAGACTTTATCCGGTGCAAGAGTTAGGGATTTTCCATTCTAAATTGCCTCATTTTGGGATTAGACTAAATCTACGCGAAACGTTCGGTTATCTTCATTCAGTATGTCGAATGCGTCGTTTGCTGATTATGTTCGAAGAAGACCAACAGCCCTTACCTGATTTCACAACCCCCGCGATACTCGCAAAATACTGTTCCGTTTTATGTCATGGCTCAATTTTAACTTTTATCTTCTTGATAGAGTTTGACATAGACCCCCCCCCCCTTTTTTTTGTCGATTTCTATCCAGATGTTCCATTCAAAAGTAATTTATTTATTTATTATTGTTACTTAATTATTTAATGTTTATTTAATTCATTTATTCATTTGTTTATTTTGGTGTTGAATGTACGTCACTTGATTGTTTACTGTACAAATATCTGAAGTTAATTTAAGTTGGAGACATATCAGATGGATTATTTTAATATTATTAGCTATTATTCTTTTTTGATCACCATGGCGTGATCAAAAAAGATGGCGTTTGGTGGCGTGTTTAAACTCCAGAACAGCAAATACCATCATCTCCTTTCATTTCCTGGAGGCAACGTTCAAATAATACAAAATATTCAAATGATTTGAGATTTTTTTAAACCAATTGAAAAGAAATGACTATCGGTAAATTCTTTATTGGATGCAAGTTTTAATTTATTAGAAACTAAGGTAAGAACCATCGAGAGGAGGTAAACGTTCTGTGAGGTTAGGATTTGTTATAAATCAAAAAAAAAAAAGAAATAATAATAATAATGATTTGAATTTTCACTTCTTGAATTCAAATTATGTTTTTCGCAATCACGAGTGTGTGTGTGTGTATGTAGACGTGTATTTTTATGTGTGTGTGCAGGGACGTAACTAGAAAGGGGCAGACGGGGCTTGTGCCCCGGGCGCCAGATTTTAGGGGCGCTAAACTGACTAAGTAAATGCTCAAATTTATTTTTGTAAAAGAAATAAAAAGGGAAACATTTTTTAAAAGTCCAAAAAAGACCCCCTCAGTGCGGGCGAATGTGGATAAACAATCAAGTGCAGTAAAGATAGACGGAAAGAGAGTGAGGAGGGCGCAGTAAATAGCATGAATGTATTTTCTTAGAGTTACTAGTACTTATTTTGTCTTATCTAAAGAACCTCCCTGTCGGAGGAGGAATATAGGAGCAAAGCCTATGGGGAGTACACACCAATACAAAACAGCGGAAATGCTCAAAAGCTCAAATGTCATTTTTCTACAATTAAACGTCATAAAGCTGCCAACATTATGCCTTCCTCTCATTTACAATGGCGAGAGCTTGTCTACTCCAAACGTTACTGTTCCCTTGCCCTAGTTTAGTTTACAATTTTCCCATTCTTGGAGAAAAATCTCGCACTATAAGAATGGAGATTCAATTTAAAGTCGAGAGGCTGCCTATTTTTCTTTAGAAAATACATAGGTTTTTTAGAGATAAATTGAGCTAAAATGAGAAATTTTAGACTTAGTTTCGATATATTTTTGCCACTCACAGAATATTTTACATATAATCATCTACTTCAAACCCAATCAATGTGTTAGAAATAAACTATTTGTTCACCTCTGAAACTTCAACTTTGCTTTGGTTCTTTTGATGAATGTATACTTTTATATTTATAGTAGAATCTCGTTTATCTGGCTCCCGTTTATCTAGATCGGTGGCTTATCCGAATCAAATTTGTAGAGTTGAAAAATATATTCACTTGAATGATAATTCTATATTGTGATAGTAAGAACGGAACTATAAATGTGCCAAACATTCGCTCTTTACTTTCATTAAATACACAACTGCGACACACAACGAATAAATTATAGTTATCAAATAAACAACGTGACGTATTTGGAGTTTCAGTCTGACACCACTGCAGCTAAACTAGAAATGATACAGTATTTGCGAGTAACAATCCTATGTAATTTTGTTACAAATCATCGTTGTTTGCTGTTAATAAAAGATAAGTTTGCTTCTTCGCGAGTTAATTACTGCTTATTATCCGGATTTTCGTTTATTCGAACTGCCTTTGGTCCAAGTTAGTCCGGATAAATAAGGTTATACTGTAAATAGAAATAACCCGAGAAGAAGCGCACTGAAAACATGTAATGTTAAAATGTTCAAGATATGTGTTTTTTAAAAAGAAGGTTAATAGAAAGAGTTTTGATATCACGCACATTAGGTTTCTGTTTTTCTATTGAATGTTTTTCAAATGTATACTTAAATACCATAGGTGGGGAACGTGCGTCCATTATAAAATATAACTCTTGTAATAATTAATATTTAATTTTAAATGTGTTTCATATAAAATTATCAAGATAATGTTTAAATAAGATAATCTGTCCATTTCGATTGTAAGTTGTCGTAAGTTTATTGTAAGTTGTCGGCTTAAAGTCAATATACTAAGTGTAGTAATATTCAATTAATTTCAAGTAAGAAACAAAAACAAATAGCCCACTAAATTTTTCCTCGGAGTTAAAATTATTTCACGTATTATTTGCGACATGTTGCTCTTTTGTAGTTGAATACTGTTATTTTTCTTATGAATTTCTTCATAGTAGTATAGTAAAAATACTTAAATAATCGAAAATATTTTTGTTTTATTGTTTTCATTTGAAGTGGTAATTTTAAATTCGTATCTCAATATATTTAAAAAAAAGTAACTCCAAAGAAATTGTGAAAGGATGTCTGTGGCGGACCTGCGTCCAGGAGACCTCATAGCTACTACAATCTTGAAATTTCGTACAAAATTACTTCGAGCTCAGAGGATTTGCAACTGGGGTTTCTTATTTTAAATTTTGAATTAGGTTTTTTTTTTTTTTTTTGTGATTATTTCTTTAGTCTAAAATTTCACGTAAATTGCCTATTAAACGGATGAAAGATTTCTCACATCCTTTAACATTTCATGTTGTTCCAAAAGATTTTTTTCTGCATCAAATAAAGCATGTAACAATTTTATCAATAAATGAGAACAGCAGATATAAGGGTTTCCATTTTAGCGAAAAGTCCTAGGCTCAGTCTTTAGGTCCTTTAGCACCTATAGCTTTGCAAGTTAATACAAGTTAGTTTGGAAGGCTTGAAAAGGGTGCTCGTTAACGTGATTTTTTTTTAATGCCTCGGTTATGCATATTTCTACCAAATTCGTTGTATATTTTCGGGTAGGAGTGGGATTATGTTCTAAAAATGAGCTCTTCATTTAAATTCTATTTTCTATGGGAGGGAGAGGGAAATATTCACTTTCTTCGAAACAGAACTTGTAACGTGTTTCTCAATCTGATTCTTTCTGACAGACGATTTAAATCTTCGCGAATCAAATAAGGTTTCGAATCAATCTTCAGGGGTTGGTAAGCGTCAACGAGCAGGGGGCAGAGTCCCCTGGTAGAAAGAAAATAATGCAACAAGTTGTTAATTACTCTTAAATGGAATTACAAAATTATATTTCCTTGAAAACCTTCGTATGTAAAATAATAAATAAAATTTAAGGATTTTTACTCCCTAGATATTTTTAAAAATGCAATACAGTGATAAAACTGTAAAATCGCATTTATAGGATTATCAACACATCCTTTATTTTCAATGCAATATTTTTAAATAATTATTTTTTAGCATTTATTTTTTTATGAGAGGGGGGCGCTGAAACAAGGTCTTGCCCCTGTTCGAAAATGATCTAGTTACGTCCCTGTGTGTGTGGGGGGGGGGGGGTGCGTGTGTGTGTAGGCGTGTGTGTTTACGTGTGTGGGGGGGTATGTGTGTAGGGGGTATGTGTATGTGTGTGTAGCCATATGTGTTTGTGTCTGTGTACAGGCATGCGTGTGTGGGTAGTTGTGTGTAGGTGTCTGTATGTATGCGTGTGAATGTGATTGTGTGTGTGTGTACGTGCGTGTATGTATGCGTATAAGTGTAGTATATTGACGCAACCTGGAGCCGGTTTTCGCTAGAGAAGCAGCATCGTGAGGCGGCCGGTCGACGGTGATGCTGCAGAGGGTGCTGGCGGGAAAATAAAATGATAGGATCTCAAAATAGTCAAATAAAAGCAATAAGCAATCGTGATTGCTCAAAAAAAAAAAAAAAAAAAGCCAGAAATTTAATTGTCAAGGAAATGAATGCTGACAAGGGTTTAATACCAAATTTCAATAATGATTTCGGCTGGAAAACACGTTTAAGTGCTTTTGAATAAGTTTTACTTTATTCTTCTGTTGCATGGTAATGGTAAGAAGAAAAGATATTTAGTTCATTTTTCGATGTTATAAAAATGTTAAAAAAATTTTAATAAATCAAATAATTGGAAACTTTGCAGTGTTTTATTGTTGCTTTTAAATTTTGAGCTGGACTATTCTTGTTTGCATTAGCATTTCATCGCTTTAAAGCATCGTTATTATTATTATTATTATTATTATTATTTTTTTTTGAAATTTCAGAAAAGCGCTCGTAATATTTGATTTTAAAACTGGGGCATTCCAAGATATTTTTGACATTTATATAGAGTCCGTAACGTGACCTTTTTTTGCCATAACTTTTTAATTTACCGTTTGATTTGCAAATTATTTTAATTTGAGCTGGTGTGCTGGTAGGAAAAGATCAAAATAAAATAATATGCTAATCAAACAGTAAATTAAAAAGTTATGGCAAAAAAAGTCACGTTACGGACTCTATATTAATGTCAAAAATATCTTGGAATGCCCCAACTAAAATAGTTAAAAATAATTTCGCTGATGTAAAAAATCTAAATATGTACCCAAAAAACAATTGTTTCCATCGATAATTGAATGATGAAACTCAAAAATAACTACGGCATAAATTCCATTTGAAAAAAAAAAAAGTTGAGGATGCAAAATCCCACTTTGCACCGCAACCCCCATTTTCCTGCCGCTATTTAAACCTCGCTCACGTGTTGCTTCTTTTTGCGTCTTCCCAACTGCTCTTGACATGGATTGTTGTTGTGACGATTACCTTTCCCGTCTTACCCCGACAGCGCTGAATGGAATCGTCGGTGACGTAGGCGGGCGTCACTTTCACTCGCTGAGCTCCAAAAGTGGGTCAGTAGGCCACGGGGAATTTGCTGTATCAGCGCCATCTATTAATAAGGGTTGCAACTATCAAGTGCGTCGTTTGAAAGTGGATTCGTTTGTTTACAAAAATGTATCTCTTTTCTGATAAGATTTTTTCCCCTCCCAACGAGTTAAAATCTTTTTAATTTTTTTTTCTAGTTACTATGTATTTGTAATAGAATTTTAAATGAAGTAAACTGACCTGGGGAGCTGTTTGAATATTCAGGGGCGTAGCTGAGGGGGGGGGGTTTGGGGACAAACCCCCCCCCGAAAAGTTAGTCTCAAAAAAAAAAAAAAAATAGAAGAAGAAGAGAGAAGAGAAAGAAAAAAAAAGAAGAAAAGGGAAAAATTCCAAGCGATTATACATATATATATATAAATATATGTATATATGTATTATATATGTATATATTATATATGTATATATTACATATGTATATATATATATATATAAGAAGTAACCCCCCCCCCCCGAAAGTCGGGTCTAGCTACGCCACTGTGAATATTGTTTGTTTGCATTACGTAGTTTCTTTTTTTTTAATAAAAAAACCTTTTTTTTTTCATTAAAAACTTTGGATTTAGCAAAAAAAAAGTGTAATGATTGTCAGAAAAAAAGAGATAAAATTTACTTGATATCAAAATGTACAACTTTATGTAAATTTTTAAAAAGGAAAGGAAATCATACAATTCATTATTACTCACTCAATTCCAAAGGTTTATTAATAAATTTGTTTCGAATTACTATAACGAAAAGCTGTGCTAAAATTAATATTAAGATCCATTTGTGATTGGTGGTTAAAAAATTAAATAAATAAAAAAAAATCTTTATTGTGATTTGGTTCCCCTATATGTATGTGTTGTATTTAGACACAAATAGGGGATTTGGGTGTCACCCCCCAGTAATTCCTTGAAACTTAAGTCTCCAAAGCGCTGTGCTCCACTATTCTTGGTAATGATAAAAGGGGGGGGGTAAGGGGGGGATGATAGAGACTCCTTGCATTTGCACTTATCCATCAGATTTTCAATGATAAAAGACTTCATACATGCTAAAGTAGGACAAAATTTTATAAACAATAGCAATGAGAGCCTTCCTATAAAGAGAAAATGGGCACCCATGTCATGTCGACAGAAATAAAGTTATTTACAACTTCAATGTGAATTTTTTTTTTTAATTTTGATTAGTATATTATTGAACACACAAAATGAAAAGTGTTGTATGATCTATCATGTAATCAAAGAACAGACATAAATCTTGTGTTAGCTGTTTAAAACTATCAAATGCATCGAGGCATTAACATTGACAAGAGGTTGTCAAAAAACGGTTTCTTCTTGCTAACATCTTCTACCTTTAGTTTGAATTCTGCCAGCAAAAGTAGCGTACATAGACTTCGGTGCCCCCCCCCCATAAGAATTAATATTTTAAATTTAAACACAGTGGGGGGGGGGGAGGTTTCAGAATGTGCACCCTCATACCTCTTGTGCCCTCTTGCACTGTGAGGGTGCTATGTATGCCACGGGCTAGCATATAATTTTTATAAATTTTAAAACTGGGATAGAAGTAAGCTAGAAGAAACTGTTTTTTGACTTGTTTTGTGCTTCTTAATGTCAACACCTCAATTGTATAAAATGAAATAGTTATACTAAAATTACCCTCTCAAGTTTTGGTTCCCAGAGCAACCACTTAACTTTCCTCCTCTCTGTGCAATAATGCCTTGTTGGTAATGGTCCAAGCTGGATGTGGTCATTGACCCTGAAGCAGAATACTTTACGATGTTCTGCAACGTAAAATCATTTGACCAAAATTGTTCTGCAAGTATTTCAAGCATTGTACGTGAAAAAACGTGACATTTTCCACAAATTGGGTGGCAAAAATCAAAATCGTTATATAGGAGTAGTTTATTTATTTTTTTTTATAAACTGGACTGTTGTTATTTATTTCTGTGGAAATGAAATATTTTCGGAAACATCACAGCTTTCAACCAAATGACTAATTAAAGAGCACAGAATTTGGAAAATTAGTTGATCATGAAAACTGTAAAATCAAAAAAACTTTAACAAGGTGTCAAACCTAAACCGATTGAGATTTTCCAAAAATAGTTTATATGCTTTCCAAAATGCATAGAAAGAGCAAAGATACAAAATTTTATAAAAATTCGAACCTAGGTGTCAAACCACATTTTTTTTGGTTAATTTTACATGGCATGAAGGAGCAATTAAAATAATGTTACTAAATAAGGAAATTACTGAAATAATAAATAGAATGAGTTGAGGTTGGGTTGCATATAATAAAACTTTTCAAAACAATTGAAATATTTTTTGGATGCAAAAGGATTGAAATCTCAAACAAGACACGCAATTTTCGGCAGTGGACGTGTTTCAATGTTGGCATGTTTCCAAAACATACGTGTATGGCGGAAATTGTAATGATGAAGATCGATTGGGAAAGTCCTCAAAGGAATAATCAAATTCAACATAGCGAGCTTTCCGCCAAATTATCGTAATTTGAGATAATTTTAGATTTTCTTTTAATTTTAAGACGTTCAGTTTCTACAGATTCTCTGCACCGCAATTTTTGCAGATTTTCGGCACCGCGGTTTCTGCAGATTTTCAATGAAATTTGCAGAATTTCTGCAGAAAATTTGTCAATTTTCCTCTCACATTTGAACAGAATTGTTCTGCTGCTCAGGCATATGTTCTGTGACGTACGTCGCAAATTTAGTAGTATTCTGCTTTGGGGGTCATTGATGAAAGTTCTTTTCTCTCAGGTGGACGACCAAATGAAGCTGCTCCAGCACTCCTGGAGTGACATGCTGATCCTTGACCACCTGCACCAGCGGCTGCACAATGGCCTGCCCGAAGAGACCACCATGCCCAACGGACAGAAGTTCAGCCTGGTCAACCTGGCCTTGTTGGGCGTGACCAGCATGGTGGACAGACTCAACCTCGTTGCCAGCCGCCTCACAGAGCTCAAGTTCGATCCCCTCGACTTCATCTGCCTCAAGTTTCTCCTTCTCCTCAACCCAGGTGAGAGGATCGTCTATGGGGTCATTTACAAAATTTTAAAAGTATTTTTTTATGAAAGAGCATGCTTAAAAACATAGGATCTGACCATTTTTTAAATTATTTGTTTCAGTTTATAATTTTTGAAAAATTACTCAAATCGGTGCGCTTTCATTGTTTATTCTTCTGTCATGTGAGATCACAAATGATCAAATGCCATTCAGTGTTGCCATTCACAGAGCAAAATATTTAATTTGCATCTTTACTTTCGTGTCTTGGCAACGATATAGTTGATAGCAAGTGTTGAGCGCAATATTAATTCGCTTATTGATTATCATAACGTGGAAACGCGTAGAAAGATGTGCCAAAGAGTATCATTTGTGATGTCATCAAGACCACGCTTTGTTTGAAAAATCAGACATTTTAAGGAGTTAATTAAAAAAAACTGTTGAGAAAATAAAAGTATTTTCTGGGTCCATGTTGTTTTTTTTGCTTATTCTATCAACTTCAGAGACTAAAAGTACTACTTTTGACTGAAGAAAACAACCCCATTCTCACCCAATTATTCTTTTTGTATCATATTAACTAATTTAACACAAGAACTACTGGGTCTTGGTATATCTGGAATTACGGCGGGGTCATTTTGACCCTCAGAGAAGAAATCTGCATAGTTAGCCCTACATAATGTTATATGGACGCCTCAGTTGCCAAATCGATTAACTCCACTTTTAAAAAAAATCCTCATTTTTGCTTTAATAGTGCTTAATCAATGCTTAGAACATGAATTTATATTAAACTTTTGGTTCAGTACATTTCTAATCCTGCGATGGCAGAAAATGTTTACACGAGGACTTATTCACTCCTATGGATAACATTATCTTCTTCATCACTTTTCTCAACTTTTTGTTTTATGGAGTTCATCGATTTGGCAAGTAAAACATCCATATGTTTGTTATTATAGCCCTACGTAATGTTGTATACAGGGAAGCACCGTTTATACGTTTCTGTTTCATATGTCTTGTAAATTGGTCCCTGCAGTGTCTAATACGCATTAACCTATACCTATTATACGGTTTTTTATTTGTACGCTTTTTTCTTACAGTCCCTTCTAAAACGTATAAAGGGTGCTTCACTGTACTTGTAAAAATTAGTATAAAATTAACATATTGATAATGGATGCAGTTTATTTAAAGGGTGCAGGGATTTTAAGGACAATATAATGAAATAGTTTTAAAAAGTTTAAAATACCGTCAAAATAACCAGCGCTGTTTCAATTGCATTTCAGAAACTAGCATTTAATGCCTCCTTTTATGTATAAAAACATTATGATTTCTTTAAGTTCTTGCAGTGATATGTTCCAAGAAGCATTTTTTGATTTTCTGCTCTGTTTCAACATCAGTAAGTGACTTTGAATCTCTTTTTTGCTCAAAAGGGTCAAAATGACACCCACCTACATTTTAAGTACAACCATTTTGTGTGGGTTCGAGATAAAATACAAAACTTTATATTATGACAAAGCATATTGATTTAGGAAAAGTCAAGGAAGGATTAAATTTTTGGTGAAAATATGTAAAAGCAGTTAGCAAAAAAAGTTAGCTTGGGATCAAAATGACCCCTCCTATAATACTAACGTTAACCCTTTACAGTCAAGTCATGACTTACAAGAGAGATGCGTTCAAAGATCCCTTCGCATAAGTCGAAATTTCGGTATGTAATCAACCTTTTGATAAACTTACATTATTATTTTAGATGCTTGTAAACATCCTTCAAACATTTTTAAAACATATTTTGACTATATACAAGTACAAAAGTGACGACCAGCAACAGGCTCTGGGCCCAGCTAGTCTGGTCCTAGTCAATTTACAATCCCCAGTGAAGATCAATGGCCCTCTTAAAACTATCTACTCCCTTGCTCATTACCGCCTCTTCTGGTAAGCTGTTCCAAAGTTCCACTACCCTGCTAAAATAATCATTTTTCCTAATATCCATGTTTGCCTGAGATTTAAATAGCTTAAAACAATGACCCCTTGTCCTGTTTTCAGTGCTAAACTTCAGCCCCTAACATCTTTCATTTTAATAAATTTAAACAACTGAATCATGTCCCCTCGGTCTCTTCTTTGCTCAAGACTGTACATTTTTAGCCTTCTAAACCTGGAATCATAGTCTAAGTGAGAAAGCCCATTTATTAGCCTTGTAGCTCGCCTTTGAACCCTTTCCAATACGTTAATGTCTTGCTTAAGATAAAGAGACGAAGTTCGCAACTCCCCAACACCTATCGGACCTAACTCACAAGAGGCTGACGAACACAAAAGAAGAGAGAGAGAACGATTGGAATCGTTCACTATTTATACTTGCCTCGTTTGCATATGATTGGGCATCAAAGGATGCCAACCTAAAACTGAAACTTTACACGTGCCGAAAGAGTTGAGAAGTTAATCTAATTTGAATAAAGTTAATTTTATATTACATTACATTAGGAATGAGAACGTGGATAAATATCGTTTACCGATGTCTATCAATACACACATACACATGCACCCACACACATGCGCCTACACAAACACACACGCGCATACACACACACACACGCTCGTGATTGCGAGAAACATAATTTGAATTCAAAATGCCAAAAATTCAAATTAATATAATTTTTTTTTCTTATTCATTTCTTTCTCTATATAGTGTTTTTCATAGCAGTGCAAAAAAAATGAATTTGCTCATCTTTTTTCAGCAGATGTTCGAACCCTTTCGAATCTGAAGCTGGTTCATGAAGCATATGAAAGGGCACAGCAAGCACTCATGGAGTACACCCTCAGTTGCTATCCACAAATTACGGTCAGTATCGTCAGTATCGTGTGATGCTTTTTCTGATTTTGCCTCCCTGATCACGTGAGTGGTCGGTTGAGGATTATGTTTGAAAGTATAGTGTGACGTAGTGATGGTGTTTTACATTTAAAAGCTTATTGTAAAAGATTGCATTTATGGACGGAAATTGAATTTTTATATATTGTTTTAGTTTTTGTAGAAATGAATAGCAATTAAAGCAAATGGTTGATATCAGTGATTTCAATCACAGTTGTAGTGTAGATTGTTTTTTGAAAGCAAGTACAAAAAGGAAATGACCAGTAATAGGACCTCTGCCCAAACTAGGCTCATGCTATTTACTATCAGGGCCATATTTGGAAGCGTGGAGGCCCCAGGGCAACATAGGAGTAGAAGCCCCTAATCAGGCAGGGTTGCCACGCCTCAGGGAAACCTGAAGAAACAGGGAAAACACAGGGAATTCAAAAATCAACAAAAAAAACCAGGGAAAATCCAGGGAATTTCGAAAATTTCCTCAAAAACCTGGAAAATACAGGGAATTTTTTTTTCCTTCTTAAATTAAAGTTACAAAAATCAATTCCCAAGTATATAAACTACCAAAAATTAAATAAATAGTAATAATTATAATGAGAATATTAATAAAGTTCAGAAATAAAGTAAAATAAAAAATGGTAATTTTGCTTGAAAGTTTTTTTTTAAAGTAAATATTAAAATATTTTTCATAAAAATAGAATCTTGAATTTCATGATAATTTAGAGTGTATGAAATTAGTCATCAATCATCATTGTTTTGGGTCACTTATACACTTTTAGGTCCATGGCTAAGAGAAGTTTTTTTTTTTTTTTTTTTTGAATAAAAAGTTAAATATGTTCAACCACCATGCTATTATTTCAGTTATTATGAATTCTTATTTATTTTCCCTTATTTATTTAGAAATTTGTGTTTCGTTTTTTTTACCCTGTGGTGAAATTAACAAGATATTAATGTTCTTTTCCAAATAATCAGTGCTCGCTCGTTTGTAATGTTTGATTTTCATACAGGGAAAACACAGGGAATTTTTTTTCCAAAATTGAGTGGCAACCCTGTCAGGGTTTGAAAAGATAATCATATTTTCGAAAATACCAGATGCTTTGATATATATCCGAATATTTATATATATATGTATGTATATATCTGATATTTTCTACCCATGAAAGTTAGGCTATTTTGTAAAAATTTTATTGTGGGAGCCCCTTTGTTATGAAGGCCCCGGGGCAGTAGCCCCTGCCCTCCCTTAAATCTGGCCCTGTTTACTATACCTCATAATAGAAATCAAGTGCCCTTTTAAAACATGATATCCCAGTGCAATGCAAGTAATGAGTGTTTCCAGCAAACTGATAAGTCTGGAATCATAATCTAAATAAGTAGTCCTCCTTTGAGCTCTTCCTGAAATAAGTTAGTATCGCTCACAAATTTGGTAAAATGTTTTAAGTCCCGACCAAATGTAAATTCTGACATTCATTTTCAAAACATATTCAAGAATTTACTTTCACACTTCTAATAAAACTCTCTTTTTCTTGACTGATAGTAATGTCAAAGGAAAAAATCTGTATTCATCCACACTTAGCAAACAGTCTTATTCATATTAAAGATGCGCGTATTTATTTTTTAAAATTTTTATTCTAAAACTGTTTAAAATCTAACATAAATAGGTTTTTTCTATACTTTTTACTTCCTTTTACAAAAAAGGAAGTATTGTATTCGTGAAAAAATTTTCCCTCAAAAATCAACCTTAATTTCCATTTTGCTCACCCCCGAATGAATGTTGAGTTTTTTTTCAACTCGACCCCCCATGGATAAGTGCCTAAGAACGTATAGACATGCGAAATATCCGTTTTGACAATCCCCGAGTTAATTACAATGAGTTTTCTCATGACGTCTGTATGTGCATATGTGTGTCGCATAATTGAAGAACGGTATGTCCTAGAAAGTTGAAATTTGGTATGTAGGCACATAGTGGGGTCTAGTTGTGCACCTTCCCTTTTGGTCACATTCGGGTGTTTCTAAAGGCCCCTTTTGGGGGGGAATCATTGTTAAGTTCGATGTAAACTCAAGTGGTGTTACAATTTGGCAGACACTTGGCGATATATCGCCAGTCTTTTTGGTTGCCAAGTTTGGTCGCCAATTTGGTGACAAATTTCGCGATTTTTTTTAAAAAATCTGATTTTAATTTGACCACTGTTGGTGATATAACTTTTGCATCACATTAAAATTGCCAGTAATGGGGAAATGACATTAAATTGGGGCAAAAGGAAGTCGTGTAATGCACACATCAGCTCGTTTTTTTTTTTTTTTTTTGATGGTTTTAATTAAATTCGCAAAAGCCCTTGTTTCGTTCCAATATTTTCTAAATTGATATTATTTCTAGCATTGATTAAGAACCACGATGTGGTAAAAAAAGACTTTATAGGGTTAGCTATTAACTAAAAATACAATTTTAGCAATTATTTTATTGTTTTTTGAAGCTTTGTAATACAAATACAAATACAAAAGTGACGACCAGCAACAGGCTCTGGGCCCAGCTAGACTGGTCCTAGTCAATTTACAATCCCCACTGAAGATCAATGGCCCTCTTAAAACTGTCTACTCCCTTGCTCATTACCACCTCTTCCGGTAAGCTGTTCCAAGGTTCCACTACCCTGCTATAATAATAATTTTTCCTAATATCCATGTTAGCCTGAGATTTAAATAGCTTAAAACAATGACCCCTTGTCCTGTTTTCAGTTTTAAACTTTAGCCCCGTAACATCTTTCGTTTTAATAAATTTAAACAGCTGAATCATGTCCCCTCGGTCTCTTCATTGCACAAGACTACATTTTTAGCCTTCTAAGCCTGGAATCATAGTCTAAGTGGGAAAGTCCATTTATTGGCCTTGTAGCTCGCCTTTGAACCCTTTCCAATACGTTAATGTCTTTCTTAAGATAAGGAGATCAAAACTGAACAGCATACTCCAAATGGGGAATAGTAATCTCTGAAGCAGTATGTCTTTTAAACTGTGTTAAACTCTGAAAAGAAATCTAATTTGTATTTCGTTCATAATATCTTGTTTTGATTATCATAAAAAAGTGTGTGTGGCATTTATTTTTTATAAGTATGTCTGTTTTCATTTTTATATTCTTTCATATCGTCGCCTCAGATCAACAGTAGGATATCTTGCTGCTGTTTCTGAGATTAGATGTTTTACTGGTGCTCTGAGGTGATGATATACATTTTTACGAAATATTTTTTGTCATGTTTAAATATTTTTCTTTCTTAGGTTAGTTGTTGGTATTTCTAAAATGGTATTTCAAAACAAATTTCCTGCACCAATAATCAGATAAAATTCCAGTCATTGTATTGATAAAAAATTCTAGTGAATACAAGATATGAAATGATTTTAAAATATACAAAAGAATGCTAAAAATATGACTATTAATTTGGGTTGTCCTCCCCAAACCACCTTTTGCATGGAGGTTCAAAATATTGTTCAGTAGTACTTTTCTGTCAATGACATTATAACGTTCTATTGAAATTCTTCTTTAAAATGATTCTCATACTATTTCACTGAATTTATTACATGCTTCATATACACAACCAGCACTAGTAATATTTTCCAGAAAGTTTCTTTAAAAAGCAACTATATAGTTTTTAATATTAAAACAAAAACATTTCTCAAAGAGAAAAAAAAAACTTTTGTATTTGAGACTTATTACATTGAAGTGAATAAACTCATTTGTTAGTTTCACAAATAATGCTGAACTATCGAGCTGGTAAACTTTCTAAATATTGAGGAAGCTATGAAGTACATTGCAGATTGGAATGATGGGACCGTTAAAGGGACTGTGAAAAAAAGTATGTGTTTCAAATGGACTCTGTATTGATTGTGATGCCTGCCTTCCTGGTAAGTCCGACAGATACTGCCTTTCTTCTGGAGCGAAGTTAGATTTATCTTTAAGAAATTATTTTGTTTGTGGCGTTCTTACCTTCGTAAATAAAATTCGGATTTCATTTCATGATTGAATTGTGTGTTTTTAACACATTGACTGTCAAGGCTCTTTCCAGTTTTTGAGTCTAAAGACCTAATTGCTCATATTCGTCCAGAAAGCTTATTACGTAAAAATCAAAAGTATGTCTAAATAAATTGTAAATGAAAAATTGAGAATTAAAAATCTTTTAAGTATTTTAACATGAAAAGTAGCAAATAAATTTGTAGCTGTCAGTCAGCTTTAATATCGTACTACCTTCCCAAGAGTCAATATCCATATTCATCCTTGTGTTCCACCAATGTAATTGTATTTAAGGAATAACAACGTCAAATAACGAAAATTGCAGATTACTGCAGACATGTGTTTTGGTGTTACGAGGAAGGCCTTTTTAAATGCAAATGAAATGAGTTTATGGATGAAAAGACAAAAGGTTGGATTGTTTGTCCATAAGCATATTTCTTTTGGATTGAAAAAGGCTTTCCTTGTACTGCCGAAGCACATGTCTGCAATGATCTGCAATTTGTGCTATTTGATGTTGTTATTTCTTATTTTACTTTTTATGCACAAAGGTGTTTATTCTACATAATTATTTGCTTAAAAAACTTCACGTCAGGCAACTGTGAGGTAAATTGCAGTTCTCATGGAAACCCATTGGTTCTACATGGAAACCACCTACTATAGATTATTTCCTCATTGGCAGTCAATGTGTTCAATAAAATAATATGAGCCATGCTCTTTTTGCTCCAACTTAATTGATTTTCCATCATTACCTAATAAAGATTGAGTACCCTTTCAAGTTCTAACGTAGTTGAGAAATTTTCGCTTCACTAATTGTCCCTTCATTTATATTTCTTCATCATCATGAGTAGTGCTACAGTTCTTAAACAACCTGGTATTTTAAAAGATATTAACTCATTTTTTGCTATTTATTATCAGACGTTCTTTCTTTTTCTGTATGCACATATATTTTGCATTGAAAATGGAGAATCTTGTAATTCCAAAACAAGTATCTGCTATAATTGGCAATTTTTGTGCACCATTAACGTTGTTTTTATCGATTTAATTTCAACACAAACATTCTTTTTTTTTTCGTAAAGTTTCATGAGTCACTCTGCTGTAGTCACTTTTCAGTTCACTATGCCAACCGTCCTAGGCTAGGATCCTCCTCTGTGTGGTTGACTTGAACCATGCAGGTTTTTCTTTCTATAATGTTTTCTCCCTTCTTTTTTTTTTCTTTTTTTTTTTTTTTTTTTTTTTTTTTAATTTAAAAAAAAAGTTTAATCTGTTAACTGTGATTTGAAATTACTTCTGGTTTACTGGTCCTTTTTCTAAACTGTAGATAAAAGCTTATTAAAATATTGTTAACATGGCAAGTTGTATTCTTGATCTCACAAGCAGTAATTCTATTGCTTCTTCAAAACATGGTATTTGGACATTGTCAGGTAATGCTGGATCAATTCTATTGCTCAATATTTGTTCTTAAATTCCTTTTTTTTTTTACATTGTCATCTGATATCATGGGCGGATCCAGGGAGACGGCCATGGGGGCCATGGCCCCCACCGAGAAAATTCCAAGAATAGTTAAAATTCCCTTTTTTTAAGCAAAAATGCAAAATATTTTCCTTATAATAAATACAAAGTCTAACAATAAGGAAAACAATGAGAGGAAAGCCGTGGCTACCTTCATAAAGTTTCAAAAATAGTTAAAAACCTTTTTTAAAGCTAAATATAATAAAAATCCTTAAAGTCTAAAAAGAACATAAAAACAACGCTAGGGAGCCATAAAACCACATTGAGAAAGTTTCAAGTACAGTTTTTAAAACTCTCTTTCCTAGTTTAAATTGAAAAAAAAAAAACTTCATTGTAATTCATGTGAATTGTTACAAGAATGGAAACAATGCCAGAGGGAGGGCATAGCCACCCCCAGAAATTTCAAAAAAATCAAGTGTATACCAAATATTTGGGTTTATTTAGCATAATGGGCTCGTCTAGTTAGATGTGTTTACTTTCACCTTGGGGGAAAGAAAAAGGATATATGTTAGTAAGTGTTCGACAAAAAGTTATACATTCAATGGTTGTGCATTAAGTTAAAGTAAGATTTAAGATTTAACCTGGCTTTATGCAGTGATATGTAATTATTCTTCATTCCCTTTTTAATATGGGACCCTCCAAACCACTCCTCTTGCTCTTGTTAATATTACCAAAGATCGTCTACAAACCACGTTTTAAAAAATAACTTGTAAAAGTTTCCAGCGGAGGGTCCCCCACCTCTAATTTTAGCCAACATCGTTCAAGATCGATCTAGATTTTGTTTTAAGCGCTTCAGTTTCAAAATGTTTCCAGGGAAGAACTCCTCCCTCCCTAACATCATTGAAAGTCTTCAAGAATTACGTTTCTGGAGCTTCAATTTCGAAAAATTGCTGGTCCTCATGGCTGCTGGTTTCTCATGAATCATAGATTGCCTACATTTTCAATTTTGAAAAAAATTTGGGAGTGGACCTCAGAATCTCTTCAACCCTTAACCTTACCAAAGACAGTGTAGAATGCGTTTTTAAGTCTATAAATTAATAAAATTTCCTGGGATGGGCCTTTTAATCTCTCCTCCCCCCCCCCCTTAACATCACCAAAAATAGTCTAAAACAGCTTCTTTAGAGCCACAATTTCGGGAGAAGTGCTCCAAACCTCTTCTTCCTATACCATTACCATATTGCAAAAGATAATTAGAATGCATCTTTAAGACTGCAAATTAAAAAAAAAAATTTTTGGTGTGGGCCCCCAAATGTCTCCTCCACGTATCATTGCAAAAAGATTGCATTAAACTGGGTTTTTTGGCTCTACAATGGTAAAAGAAATTCGCCGGAGAAACTCCAAACCTCCCTCATCTTAACATTATTGGAGATAATGTTTGTGTTTTTAAGGTTTCAATTTCGAAAAATGAGCAGGGGGGGAGGTCACACCCGAGCCCTTAATATTACGAAAGACAGTAAAAATGCATTTCTAAGATCAGAAAAATTTCCTTAGATGGGCCCTAAAATCTCTAATCCCTCTCTAACGTCATCTAAGATCGTCTAAAACTGCATTCTTAGAGCTACTATTTCGAAAAATAGACAGGGATGCACCACCGAACCTCTTCTTCCCTAACATTACCAAAGATCGTCTAAAATGAGTTTTTAAAACTAAAAATTTCGAAAATTTCCCGGGGGAGAAACCTTTGGACCCCCTTTACTTCGGAGTTAACATTGTACTTACGGTTGGTTCGTATCGGCTTGCTCTTAAATCAGAAGTCCTATACAGTCGCCTCAGAACACAGTACTGATTACAGGAATATCACTCTAAAGCAACGATATATGCACACGTTTGTTAAGAAAAGAGGAAAATTATTGGGAAGGTCACAGCCTTTATGTTTAAACTTGCGTCGCCTAGTGAAAATTCCTTAAAAAATGCTCTAGTTAAAGGTGGGCTATATCAGTGGCGTACCTAGCATAGGTGACACCCGGGGTGGCAATTTGTGGAGTCACCCCCCTGAAATTCATACAATTCAGAACCTACTACATTTGTGTTGTAACGAAATAAGTGGGGGGTCCGGGGGTTTAACCCCCGAAAAGTTTTCAAATTTGTAGTCTTAAAAATGCATTTTAGCTTCATATTTTTCCGAAACTTGCAATTCCACTTAGGTTGTCCCCCCCCCCCAGACGGGTGACAGCAGGAGCGAACCCCCCCCCCCCCCCGTAATGACGCCACTTGCTATATTGATATTTGTAAAATTGAAAAATTTTCCAAGACATCATATTTTTCCAAATGGCCCCCTCCGAGAATTCCGTCTGGATCCGCCCCTGATCTGATTGCTACTTCACCATCATCTTCATAAAACAGGTAAATTCCTCCTCATGTTGCTTTAAATTTTTTTAGTACTAGCTAACCTAAGACGAGGGAAATTATAACTTTAGGTCTTCTTTTGAACTGGCAGCTGGCGTTCACATCTACTTACATATTGTTATAGATTTTCAACTGTCATACACTCAAATTTCATAAATTATTTTAATGTTAATATTAATTTTTACTTTTTAAAATATGTTTGTGATGTATTTCTATTTTTAATTCTGACATACACATAACACTATTGGACCTTTAATTCCTTCTTCTTGCAAAAAATCCGTAGCATTCTGCTTCAGACCGATGCCATAGCTCCCTCTAACCATCTCAGCGTACTGGAAATTCATGCAGACAGTATATTTCTTGGACCCTTCTGAAATTCCAGGCCTACAAGCTTGCAACTTCAGAAACCTTTTGTGTCTATCATGGCTTATGAGTCTTGATTCGAGCAACATAAAGGATATACCTTAAGCTCTAGACTAGGAATTCTGAACAGTAGCCACTGGCTACCAAAGTCACAAAAAAATGGTAGCCTCTTTAACTTCTGGTAGCCATTTTATATATATATATATATATATATATATATATTATAATAATAATAACAATAAAAGTGAAAAATATTGAAAAGACCACACCAAGAGCTTATAGATGCGCAACGCAGCAAAACTAAAAAGCCAAGTAAATATAAACATTCTCTTTTAGTTCATAGTTAAAATTTTGGTCTTTTTGACCGTAAATAATGAATCCTCCACGGCTGATGAGCTCTGGATTCATACTTTATCTTTTCCTACTTAATAGCTGTTTGCAATTTTCCTTTTTATCATCATTAATTATTTATAATTTGTTTAATATTTGAAATTCTGTTTGCTTAATTTTATATATATATTCAGTGCGAACAATAAATAACTTTTAGGAAGTTTGCTTCGAATTACGATGCCAAGGTGGAATTGTTACGTTGCCACTTTGTCCCAGAGTGGACTGATGTGCTGAGTGACTCAGGATTGGAATCGTGTTGTTGTTGCACAAAGTAAGATAGGATTTTTAACAACTAAAGAAACACATGGTCGCCACACTAAGACTTGATTTTTTTGTTAGTCATTTTCAATGAAGTGGTCGGTAGTCATTTTCAATGAAGTGGTTGGTAGTCATTTTCCATGAAGTGGTCGGTAGTCAATTTCAATGAAGTGATCGGTAGTCATTTTCAATGAAGTGGTCAGCCGTTGCAGACTAGCGACCACTAATAAAGCGCTTTAGATGTACCACAGCGTATAGTTTCAAAGCCGGAAATGTCTTGGATGGACCATAGCCAGTTAACTTGGGAAACAGAAATTTTGTGGATAAACCAAAGTTTACAAATCTGGAAGTCAAAAATATTATGGATAGTCCTCTAAATCTGCAAGAACATAGCTTTTTTTATTGAGCCCCTCCATTAAAACCATGGATCTTACTAGCAGAGATGGTTTGGGGAAGGAGCTACTATGTCAGTCTGAAGTGGAAGACTATAAAATTTTTGCTAGAGTCTCGCCTCTGTTAAAGTGGCTTGTTCTTTATTTTCCTGATGAAAACTACCATCCCGGCATCATCATTCTCTGTCCTTGTCTTCTTTCAGGATAAGTTTACCCATCTACTGCAGGTCTTGCCTGAAATTCACGTCATCAGCGAGCGAGGGGAGGACTTTCTGCTCTACCGACACTTGAATAGCACCGTTCCAACGCAGACGCTGCTCATGGAGATGTTGCACGCCAAGAAGAAGTAAGCGGCCCATCGTCAAAGTCCGACTGCCATTGATTTGACTCTACTGCCAGAAAGACGGCCGAATCGAACGCTGCACATTCCACGTTCTGCCGTCATCGTTTCCCGTCTCGAGCACATGCATCGTTACGCGTATACGTTACTTCAAGATGAGACTATTCATACATACATTCTGTGTCAACTAACAAAAGAGTAATGTCCACTCATTTATCGTTTCTTTTTTCGTTCCACCTTTTAATTCTCTCGTACGAGCGGAAGGGAGGCGGATGAAGGGGACTCTCGTTTGCCTTCGTGTATATTTTGATTGTTTTGACGCCTTCGAGTGAGAGAGAAGCTCATACCAGAGTTCGGAGTGGTGTATGCTCGTTTAGCATATAGGCACTGCAGCTTAAGTATCCTCCATGCGTGCATTTTGTTGACCTCATATGTCTCAGGGAAATGACAGAATGTAGACATGTTTTACGTATGCTTTCAACACAATAAATTAGCAGCAATAACATCTCTTCATTGTCATGTTTATAATGTTACATCATGTAGCTTACTTTATCCCAAACAATTATTATATTTAAAATACTTGCATGTTTTTATATGTACACATGGCAAGCTCATGGATAACAAAATTAACAAGAAATTATGATGTTATGTCTGTAGGCATGAATGTTGGTATGTGTGTTTAGGTGTATATGTTTGGGTGTGCGTATGTATGTAAGTGCATGTGTCTGTGTGTATGTACTAAATCGTGCCTGTTTTTACTGAAATATAAGAAATCCAGTTCTGTTTTAGTTTTAACACTGTTATAAAAAAGCAATTTATGTATAGTAAAAAAATGAAAAATGAAAACATTAAAATTGGAAAACAATTTTAGTTATTTCCTTTTTTGATGTGCCAGGAATCTAAAGGTTTTTTTTTTCTATGTAGTGCAAAACATGGCCATTTTCGAGAATCTTAAAGGTGGGCAGTGTTTTCTTTTCAATAAAATCTAAATATTACGATCTTCATGGTTAATATTGATAGTGAAATGTTATTCCCTTATTATAAGTCTTAATTTGCAATGAATGGTTACAACTGTGTGTATATACATATAAAATGTGAATTTTCATAATGATAACAGTTCATTGAGCATGCCTTAAATAGCAATAGTTGTTAAATCACAAAGTTTTAAAATCACTTTTTGAGCGCCAGTAAAAATTATCTAAAGGAGAGAAAATATAACTTGGTTGCTATTCTGTTGTTTAAAAAAAAAAAAATCTGTTAAGAGTTGGGAAGAAGAAAAAATCTGGTACAGTCAAACCTCGTTATTGTGATACCAGGATTTCACAACATTCCTGATGTCACATCACTTTTTCCAAGTCCTGAATGTATGCCATATAGTTTTAATGTTGAGTGGCTCCGGGTTTTACGACAGTTTTTTTGGGGCAACTCCGATTACGACGACACTTCGAGCTGCGCAGATTGGATCAAGTATTTTTTTGCATTTGAAAATTTTTCCGAAAAATAATTCTGGAAATATTTGTTGTAGGAATCTCGGACTCGTACAAGAGATTTGATCAGGCATGACACCTCAAAAATGGTGCGGGACCAGTAGATAAGTTCTGAAAAATACAGGTTTCAGACGTTATCAAGAGGGACAATAGAAAGGAATTCAAATCGGGTGGATTGTAATACTGGACGAGGGAAATAGCAGGAGAAGAGAAAGACCATAGCTACCTTAAGCTGTAGGTGGTCACTACAAGCTTCTCCCAAGAGAGAAAAAGAGATAAGAGCTCCTCATTATATGGAAAAGGGACTCTTAAAGTGGATAAAAAAATTAGAAAGGGTTTTTTCACCTTCGAAAAATGGGACTAGGCAGTGAAAATTTAATCAAATTGTGGACAAAAGTGAAGAGTCTTGAATTGGTTTCTTTCTTGCTGATAATTTCGTGGAAAGGAGGAGTGTTAAAGATGTTATTTGAAAGTTTAGCAAACACTTATTGGAAAGTATTGTAGAATTCAAAAAAAATTATAAAAGTGAAGTTTTTTTTTTTTTAAAGAATTTTTGTTATATTCACCAATAACTCAAATTTACATTAGTTGAAGAATCTATAGCATATATATAAACACTATTAATTTCTTCTTTAAATTTAATTTTATTGTGAACCAATGTTTAATAATGAATTTTTAAGCTATTTTGGTTATAACATTGCTCCCGCTATAACAGCACTTTGTTGACAGTCCCAAAAGTATAGTGATAACGAGGTTCGAATGTATATAGAAGTAATCTCTTACAAATCTTATGGCAATAAGCAAAATATTTTGTGAGTCATGAAGCACAGAGAAATTGTGGTACTGTCTTGTTTTCAATTAATATTGGGGAAAATGTTAAACTTTCACAGAAAATATGACTTTTTTTTGAGATAAAGTAAGCACATGATTCATGACATTATCAAAGCTCATACTCAATCAAGTTTAAATATTTCTAAGGTTTTAAATGCATCATATTTTTGCATTATCAGAAAGTGCCCCGCGTGATGGAATTAAGGTGCAAGGATCATGTTTTAGAGACTCTTGAAAGAGATGGTTATATTTGTGTATAATTGTTTGAAATTGAAAAATATATAAGAATTTTGTAGATAACACATTCCTCGTCTATTATTTGTTTGTAATTATAATTTAGCATTTTATTCATTCTGCTTCAATGGTGTTGGTTTGTGTCCTCAGAAATTGTCATTCAATTTCGCAAATTGTTAAAAAAAAAAGTTGTTTTATATGCACATGTTGGAGTTTTTTGGCCATGTTGTTATATCGTCTCATTTGTTGCTTTCAAATTATAGTTTTAAGATATTCATGTCTTTGTGGAACAAAAATGACGTCCTACTGTTTTGTGTGTTACTTTGAGCGAGCAGAAGCTGTTGCAAGGTTATTTTTAATACTTAATGTGGAAACATACAATACTCATGTCACTTGAACAGATTCTGTCAACAATTTGAAGGCTGATAACAGACAGGAAAATTTCGTTCTCTGCTATGTGTCTTAAGATTTTACAGCTAAAGCTACATCCCCCCCCCCTTCGATGTCATGTATTTGATCTCTGTACTGACAAAAATTGCTGTTGTTAATTAGATTTTCATATAATTATCGCCCATCTATTTTTTTTTCTTTTTGTTGTTAAATGACATCACATGTACATTTTGTCCACTATTTTTTGCTTTATCTTCTCTATTCTTTTTAATTGCTTTCTTATTTAAATCAACAGCCATTATTCATTCTGTAAGATATATATTTTTCTGTAGAAAAACTATTTAAAGAAATAGTGACTTTGCTCTTATTTTGACTGGGGTCAGTTTCTATGAACCCTTAACGACATTTTTCAGAATTGAAAACCTAGTAACCTAAAATGTTCACTATACGACAGAGTTGACTTTTCAGTGCTGAATAATCTGAGAAATAAGTGTGAATAGTAATAAGGCTGTATAAGGGACCAATTACTTTCCCCCAAGTGTTGGTAAAACCAGATCATTTTGCAATAAATTTGAATCTTTAAATTTAAGGGAAATATTGATGGTGCTTTGTAAAGTGATGTGCATATATTTTTAATCAGTTTCTAGTAGATTTTTTTCATAAACTATTCAATATTGAATTAATGCAATAACATAGATATATGAGTAAATAATTTTTTTGTGATACAAAGATGGTTATTCAAAAAAAAGTAATGACGAGGTCTTATAATACTTTTTTAAAGGTATCTTAAGTAATTAATTGCACTTTTTGCAATGAGAAATCTTTTAGCAACAGAAAGTTTTTTATATTATTTTTTTCTGTACAGTTGACAATATTATAATCCTCAGCCAACCTATAAATGTTACGTCACATGCTCTAAAATGGCTTTTGGCTACCTCAAGCATAATATTTTGGTGGCATCAGTTTTCAGCATCTAATTCAAACATCTCTAAAAATGACATGTTTGAATCTCAACTGTGGGCACTTGATAGTTTTTGACAAATGAAATATCAGCGGATGAATCTATTTGAATATCACACCAGATTGCATGTATTTGCAAGTCATCAGATATGGATATAATTCTTATTTTGAAAAAAAAAAAAAATGTTAATGAGGTTCTAAACAAGTTAAGTAAAAAATTGGAAATTAATAGTTAATTTTTCATTACTCCAGCATAGGTTTTCATTATTATTGCCATTAATTAATTAATAAAAAAAAGTTTTAAATAACTATCTAATCTTTGATAACACACATTGCTTTTGTATTGGTAATTGCTATCAATGGATCATAGTTGCATGCTGTCCTTTGTTTAACTGCATTAACCGAAAAATTGATATTGCCCTGTTAGTTGTCATCAATAACATTTAGAATACCCGCCTACCCCCAAGAAAAACATTGTATCTTATGTTATGTGTATTTGTTTGTTTATGAATTATCGCCAGCTGGGCATACTTATGGTATCCAGATATCATCAAGTTCAATAGAGGACGTGGTCTCCTACCAATGAATTTCCTTAGTTCTTCAGACCTAAATCAAATGTGTTTTATTTTTGGAATATAAAAGCTATGTTTATTAGACACTTTATGATTTGAGGCTCTTTAAGTTACGTATGTTTTTTTTTTCTAAAAAGATATTAATAGGAATTTTTCTCTAGAACCCACCCTCTAATTTTTACAAAATATATTTGAGTGCTTCAGAGCCCAATCAGTTACATAAAATCTTTTCTAGCTAGACAGTCATGTTAAAGTGGGAAAAAAGTAACTGTTGCTTTTTTTTCTTCATATATTGCTTTCAGAAAGGCCTATTGTAATGGTTTCCTTAAGGCTATTTTAAAATATGTTTATAAATTTATAGAGATTTGCTTTTTTTAGATATTTTGATGTTTGATCTCTTAAGTTGTTGAATTAATTTTCAGTGGATATTTTGTGGTGTGTGGTGATATTATTTTAAAAAGTATGTTTAAGTTAAGTACTGAAGCATTGTAGTATCATTTATTTTTAGATTAAAAAAATCTTAATTTTAGGCAAATTGTAATACTTTAAGAGTTAAAATGTTTTTTTTTTTTTTTTTTTTTTTGTTTTCTTGCTCAAGGCTGTTGTGAAAAACAGCCGCATGTAACTCTTTCTTGGGGGGAAAAAGCAATATCCATCAGCTTTTTCCAAAACCGTTGAAATCGTTTTGTTTCTCTTCAGTATAAAAGGTTAGCAATCTACTTTTTAAAAAAAATTTCCCATTTTTTTCTTTTTTTCGAACAGAGGGAAAAAATTACCCATTTTAAACTTTATTTTTTGTGAAAAGTACAATTCCCTTTACTTTAAATGAAACCTTCAAAAGACTGAAAGCGGAATGTATGCAGAGTATTGAAAATTGGTGAATTGTGTTTTGATCTTTGACAAGTGTATGGCTTATGTAAAAGTCTGAGCTAGAAAGTAATGGACTATTTGAAAATTTTACCATCCCCTTCTGCTGTTGGTGCTTTGTTATCTAATTTTCAGTAACATTCAATTTTAAGCAGTGTAAAATGGTGCTGTCCGCCTTTATTGTAGCTGCAACCTATTGATTGTTTTTATATGGAGAATGTTTATTGAAATGCATGTAAAAAAAAAAAAGTTTAGTATGCATACGATGCTTCTCCGCTTATTTTGTGTGTGTGTGTGTCTGTCAGTTCAGCTTGAGAAGTATCCAAAGCTAAGCACTGTGTTATTGTAAAATAAAAATGTATGTGATTAACTTTAATAGATAAAAAATAATGATAATATTTTTGTATCCAGAGATTGAAGCACATGTTGAAGTTTATATATTTTAGCTATAGAAATTACTTTTAAATGCTTTTTATATGCTATCTTGCTTGTGAAACTGATCAACCCCGCAATTAGCTAAAATTAAAACATATCTTCTTTTCTGTCTGATTGTGACTGTAAATAGGACCTTACTGGAAAGAGGGGGTTCTTTTTTGATCCGAATAATAGGATTTGTATTCAAAAGTTATCTGAAAAACTACGTCCTTCATTTTGATAAAGAAAAATAAAACATTTTTTATTTAACGGCACATTTCAAAAATAAGTCACATGTCTTTTTCTTCTTTTTTTTTTTATTGTCAAAAAATCATTTTGAAATGTAACCAATGATATATAGTATTAATCAAATATATAATATTAATTAAAATCAGTTAATTTTAATTATTATTATGTATTTTAAAGAAAGATTAGTTAAAAGCTGGCCTTATGCTTTTAATTGCCTGTTCAAAAAAGCTGTTCTGGGTGAGCAGATTATAATTTGCTTGTAAAGAGTTCATATGCTTAATTAGCCTAAATGTTTTATTTCTCAGTCAAGTATGTAATGTTTCCCATTAAAAAAACCTGTTGATAAATTTGGTTAGTATAGTTATTAATTGTTGATGAAATTTGAAGAACATCTTTTCTAATTTAACTCACTATTTTTGTTTTATTTATAGCAAATACATTTTCACAATGCCTAAAACTGTTCTCTTTTTATTTAAATTTTTTTCATTGCCAGATTTTTTTAACTAGTTTTCCTTTTACAGCGAAAAATGGTCAACAATGACTTGTTTAAATAATTTGAGTGATTTCCAGTAAAAGGAAAAAACAGTCAGATGGTGATGTTAGTATGAGATCATTTATATAAATAATAATTTGCTTATATACTTAAACAAAAGTCATTTTATCAGAAGTACAACAGTTTGAAGTTAAAAAATGACATGTTACACTTTTCATAAGCAGCATCCGCTTTTCTAAAAAAATAAATCTAAATAATGCTTATCATTTGCAATCATGTAAATAAGTTACATTGATGTTATGAAAATATTTTTTACTCTTGGAAGGATATGAAAGGTTTTAATGTTATGCAGTGGAAGAGAATCCTTCTCTTAGTTGCCATGTATAATGTTATATCACTAGATTAACTGTGTGTATTTCTTAAAAATTATTTTGATGGTACATATTTTATAAAACTTAATTGCTATTTCAAGTGTAGGAAATGAATCATATATTCAGCTCAGAAATTTTTCATCAAAAGCAGTTCCCCTTTTGACCAAAAAAAAAAAAATCTTATGTAGTTGACATCAACGGAACACCATAATTAATTAATACTCATTGGTTAATTGAGTTCTACCTCAGTTTAAAATTATTTTAGTGATTTTCGTTCTGCAAAAGAAATTGAACAAGAGACATTTGTTCCTCAAGGAATGGAGTTAGGTAAAGTTTTGCTAGCAAAGCTGCGATGCGCACAAGGTTCTAGATTTTTGCACTGTTATGAAACTGTTCTTAGCCCATGTTTCCTAAGAGTTTTGTCACTGCACAAAAGAGGGCGCTTTTCTAAAATTTAAAAAAAAAAAAGTTCATTCAACCTCAAATTTAATATTTATTCTTTAATAAATATACAGTGTATTTTGAACTTTAGTTTTTTTCTTTTTTTTCCTAGGAAAAATAGCTGAAAAAATACTCATTTTCTGTTATTACATGAAAACATCAATGTTCCTGTCATTCATTGCTTTAAATCATTGTACTAAATTAGTCTTTTGTAGGTACATCCAGATAAGTAAGCAATAATACTTTGAGAAACTTCTTTTAAGCTTCAAAACAATTTGTTAATGTTTTAGGAGGAAGATTTCTCCTATTAAAAACATTGCTTTGCTTTTTCAGTAGAAATTATACTTCACTATATTCTCCCCCCCCCCCTTTTTTTTTTTCCTGAAATTCGTAACTGAAAAGTGTTGCCACAAAGAACATTTCATGCAATCCCCCTCATTAAATCTTATTTATTCTAGTTTTGATTTTATTTCCAACTGATCTGGTGTTCAAAATGTTTGGATTTTTTTTTCAACCCTAAACATTTACATTAAAACAGTTCAGATAATGCAAAGATTCACCTTTTAGCTTAAAGTAGTTGAATAATTTGTCAAAATTAGACTGCATTTAAATAATTGTCCAGTTTTATGCGATTATTTTCAAGTTTCTTCTGTGATGTATTAACGCTTTAGCTATTCGGGGAACATGGTTAAGATTTTTCAGAGAGGGAACAACTCTCTTTAACTCTTGTGGACAGTGGTGAATATCAGTTTTGACTTTTTTCATTTGAAAATTAAATACTCATATGAGCAAAGAAATGAATTCTGGCCATATTCAGTCTATATTCTGGTCTGCTACCTCCGTGATTCTAAATGCCTTACTCATGTGACTCAAAAAACGGTAGTCAAATGGACCAAGTAGTAATGCCATCTAGCAGCAGTTTAGGATTTTGTTTACTGCCTTCTGTATAATATTTTAAAAATATGATTCAATATGACTATTCAAATTGTTATTTTTGGCTGAAATATTTCTTAATTCCCCGATTATAATTTCTAGTACCTTCCAGTACAGCTTGGTCATTTTGGCTGCCTTTTTGCCCTGCGTTAATAACGACAAAGCAACAGGCATTTGGTAGCACAGAAATAGCGCTGGAACATGCCTGCGAACAGTTTCAGGCAACGCTTATTTCTTTTCGCTGTATCCGTAACTGTGCCTCTCGCTGTCGGAGTCAGAAGGCCTCCATTTTAAACAGAAGTGAAATAGCACCGTTTTTTAATGTCTCATCTTCAGAACTAAATGTATTGTCCTTTGCCAGCGTCTTGTTTCTGAGCCCAGGGCTCTGAAGAAATGATTTGGGAAGCTTGGAGCTTTCTTGTTAATAATGCGGTAGAAAATTTTTAATAACAGCACATAGTTTAAGACAAAAAAGATGCCTTATATTAGCGTGTCTGTTAATAATATTGTTGAGCACACAACAAGAAATTGTCTCGCTGGAGGTTTGTATAAAATTTCAGTAGTTTTAAGGTCGCTTTGTTTTTGTTTTGTTTGTAATAATAAATTTGGGTTGAGTTCACTTGCTTGTTCACTGCGTAAGCGAATCTTTGGTGTCAGAAACTTGTCAAATGCAAACTTTTGTTTTGAGAAAACTGAAAGAAACCCTTTCCAAGAATACAGTCGAGTCCCGACTTACACGAGGGATGCGTTCCAAGACCCCTTGCATAAGTCGAAATTTCGCATTGTGGAAAAGGGTATGTGTAAAAACTTTTATAAACATACCCATATAATTAAAGACACTTGTAAACACCACCTCAAACTGTTGAAAACCATTTCTTAACCATACATCACTGTTTCTTGCATAAAAAACTAAATTTTTATTTATATTAAAAAAAAAAAGTTTTATTCAACATAAAAAACTGTTACGATGCACAAAATCAATGATCAATGGGAAAGAAAAACGTAAAATAAACCACTACGGTACGTACATTATGTAGTAAGAAAAACAAATGCACTATAGTTGTTCTGTAAACTGTACAATAGATCCAGTAATCATATTTAACTTAAAAAGATGCAGAAGGTGATGATTTATGCTGCGTAATCAAACCATTATTCTTATATAATTTTAAATGCACAATACAGTTGCTTCACCAGTTCTTTCACAACATTTCCATTCTTCCTGGTTTCTTAAATTCACAATACAAAAGCAGCTCCCATTTTCATTATATTTGCATTTTTCTTAGAAACTACTGGGTGAACTTTTATGGATTTCCTTTTCTTGCTTTTTAATTGCAGATATGGAAAATTCACTCATACCTAATTGTGGTGCTACCTTCGATGCATTTTATATTGTTCAAGCACATAATCTTGAGCTTTTCTTTAATTGTCAGAAACTTTCTGTTTTTCATTCTATCTTCAAATTTTAAATGAAACGGCGCTCTTAGGTGTCACTTTATTTCATCAACTTCCCTATATAGAATGAAAAGAATAAATGGAAAATGAGGAATAGTTATTTGTATAAGCGATGTTCAGACTAGTATGGTGTGGGAACTTCCACTCTCAGTGATGCCAAAGGGATGAAGGTCCATTCACGGAAAAAATTTTTAGTATCCAATAACTAAGCCGATACTTATACACCGTGATTCCCTTCAGAAAATCTTCGTGTTGCGGGTGGAGAATTCGCGTTAGATCTAAAATTCTTTACCAGGGAAAAAATCACGTTATAGCCATTTTGCATAAGTCGGATCGCGTTGTAGCAGGAATCGACTGTACTATTTTTGAGACATTCTATTTTTTGTAACAGTAAAAACTTGCGAAATTTTTTGGCAAGGGGCATACTGATTAATCATTCTAAAATAAAACAATCTTTATTAAGATAAATAGTTAATGAAATCACATTAAAAGTTCAGAAAAACAAAAATCCAGGGGAGGAGGGGGGAGGGAAAATAAATCCAGCGTCACTTATTTCTGAGAGAAATTATGACAATACAAATGAGCACACACAACTCATGTATATTAAGTATTTTGGAAAGGGAAAAAGTAAAACCATTAAAATATTTGGTAATAGAGTTTATGAGTGAACAAATAAGTTAATTCTCCCTCCATGCAGTTGACTTGAATCCAAAAGGGGGCGTTTACAATTTTATTTTCCATTATTATTTTTATCTGCCACTTTGTATTCTTAACTTTGGTTCAGTCTGTTACGAACTTTGGACATTCTTGTATTAGGTGATCTGCCCGTGCAGTTGATTCATAGGTGACGCCACTAAAACGGTATAGTCTGATTTTCTAAGTTCAGTGGCTCCATCTATCAAGTGTCTTAACTACTCGAGCAGCTGACCTACTTCATGAATACCAAACTTTGTCTCAGGAAATTCAGGTTGCTTTTTGGATATTGACATGATATGTAAAGCACAATACTTGTTAATGTATATTTTATTAGATTTCATATATTAATGTGTATATATATAAATATGTATTATATATATCCAAGTAATTTTGCATTATGTATGCGTGTAATAATGGATTAAAAAACTATTTTAAAAGTATCCTTGTAACTCTGAAATTTTAAATGCATTTCCTGGGTATCAAGACTGAAATATTTTTGAACATTATAAATGTCTAAGTACTGTTGAATGTCATTTTAATTGTAAAGAAAAAAAATACAATAATTTATATTAAATTTGTTGGAAAGAGTACAAATCTGTTGCATAGTTAATATATTTTTTATTTTTCTGATGAACGTATCGTCTTGTACAACCCACGAGAAAAACAGAATGCGCTTGCGAGACTCAGATTTTGTAGGCGAAGCAGCCTCAGGATCGATTGTTGGGAATGTAAAAATAGTTCCAAGAAAAAAATTTGTTTCCAAAAGCTCGTATTACACAAGGCAATTGATTTCCTTCTCTGGCAACTCCGAGAAACTTCAAATATTCGATATTTGAGTATAAGCGATGAACCATTCTAGTTTATTTTTAGATAGCGCTACTGAAAGACTAGATATACTAAGCAATGATTTCAGTGGCGCCATCTGTGACATAACTAACTAAATAGGGCCGTAGTTCGCATGCTGAATTAAAGCCTATCCTCCCCCCCCCCCCCCCCCACTGTCCACTCAGGAAGCAGTTTGCGCGTGATGAGTGGAACAGAAGAGCCGAGATCAATTTGTCAAGGATTCTCGTTGAGCTACCATTCTGCAAAATCGGAAACTCTTAAGATTTTGTTTCTGATGAACCCAAAATGTCGACGGGTTTTGAAATTTTTTTCCTCTCATAAGACAAAGCGATGAGTTAGTTGCACGATGCGTCGACAGTTCAGTTGCCTTGAGTAATCCGGGGTTTACAATATTTTTCAAATAAAATCAGAGCTTATGAAATTTATTGAATTGGGGCCTCATCAGATGTGTCATCCATAGTTGGACATCTTGAGTTTGAAATCCATCAAACTCTTGAGCACATTGTGATGATAATACTTTTGAGACCCAAATTGAAAAATAATTTAGATTTTTATGCTTTGTTACTCATTGGTAGAGGGATAGTAGCTGATTTCTGAGAAATTTCGGTTGAAGTTTTGCAAGTTGAACTATCATGTGTCGAAGAAAAAAAAAATTAATTTAGAAAGTATCTAAAAAGGCTTCCCTTAAGGTTAAGGATACTTGTTGCAGAAAGTTTTTACTTCACTTCTTAATTAACTGATAACGCTGTCTACACAGCTAAGCACTTGAATATTTTGTTACTGTTAGGCAATTAATTTATCAGTTAATTGAGGAGCAGGCGATATTCTAATAAATTAAATCGACTGTAACAATAGTAATACAAAATATCTCAAAAAAATGTTTCGAATACAAAACCCTTTGGTTGATCTTACTAATTATTTCATGAGCAGAACATTATCAATTCAGATTAGAACCGCTATACTAGAGCCTATATTATATCAGAACTTCAATTCAGATATTAGTTAATAGTATGGGGTCAGCCGACCCGCTCTCTTCACCCAAATCCTCCAATTCCTCTTCATGCAACTCTTCAGTTAAAACAGCGTTTGTTTTTAAGTTTGCTTGAAGTAATTTTACTTAAGCTATTCAATTATTAAAAATTTTTTGACTGATGCTCCGTAGAAATCATTTCAAGTTCCTAACTTTGCTGTTGAACAAATTAAATTTGGACATCAACAGTAATTTAATTCGTTTTAAAAATTAAAAAAAAATTGTTGATAAATTTTTATAACTGTTGATTAATCATATTCGATTAATCAGTCGAACATTCATTGATCGAAATATGCCGTTGGGTTTATATAAACACGCCCTCTAGTGACTGATCAAATAACCAGAAATGTTTCCAATAAGCCTTCGAAAATGGACTCTTGTTAAACTTCGGCTGAAATTTCTTCAATTGTGTGCGCAACGTCAGTCCAGATGCTCCATAAATGTTTTGTAAAATACATGAAACGTGAGATGGTTTTGTGAAAAGTATTTTTTGATCTTTGTTAGCCATACAGTTTTCTGCATGTATACAACGGAAGAAAAAGATATTTGCACATGTATTTTTTTATATCAGTGTTGCGGAATGATTCAGAGCCATCTACCGATTGTGATTTCAGGCTCTCCGATGTGCTGGCATTGTAAATAAAGGTGTTTGTTGTTTTTGTATTGTGTTCTTTTCTTCTGCCTTTTCTCACTCCTGCTCTCTTCTAAACATTTGTAATGTCTAGTTTTGAACACAAAAGAACATTACTCCCACAAACACAAAAACTTATTTTCAAAGTTCAAAAAAAAAAGTCAATTTCGATTTAAACACAACTCTGGTTAGGACAACTGGGTAAGTTTTAACTAGGGATCCAGTGTTGGATTCCTTACCCCAGGCCGGGATGGCAAATTCAAGAGGAGCGCCGAAGTGCAGATTCAGTGTGGGGTCATCCCCCTCCTCCGCAAGAACAAACGGAGCCTAAAATAGCGTTTTTATACTCTCAATTTCGTAAAAAATCTGACGGAGAGTTTCTGATGTCACCAAATATGAGTTGGCATTTTTTTTTTTTGGACTTTCGAAATACAAGGTAGGTGCGGGTAGTAATGCTTACCTAAAGGAGATTTGAAATAAAATAAAAACTATGCACTCGAATCTACAAATTAAAATATTAATTAAACATACAATTGCTACAAGAAACCAACAAAAAAATCACCAGTTTTGCAGAAAACAAGCATGAAATAAAACTTTTTGTAATTGGCATTAGGCCTTATTACACTATGGTAGGATAATAAGGCCTATGAATTTTAACTTAAATAATCAAAACAAACTTCTAACATTGATAATTGAGATTAAGTGTAATATACAAAGTTTGATCGAATCTGCCATACGAAAGGGGGTGATAGAAGAGCCCAAGCGGAGCATAGAACCACCAATTATCGTGTCCAATCCTTAATAAAGAAAATGAGTTAAAAAAAAAAAAAATCTTAGAAAACGACCGATTTCTGAGATTCCTGTAGGACATGCACACAAATTAAGAACATATTTCGAAAAAGCAAAGTACTACATGACACTTTCCCATCAAAAATAGTCGCATTTTACAGCGAGCTACAAGATTTAAAATTGTGCCAAAGTTTTCAATCGAAATTTTCAAAAATAACCGTATGAGCTACAATCGGACAAATCTACTTAAAAAAATTGCCCTATTTCACTAGCTTTCAGATGGTACAAGAACAACAAATTATATTGCACTTCAAGTTCAGCAGAAATTCAAGCTTTTGTTTGAATCAGTGTAAAAATCTGCATTCGTTGAACTCGTCGAACTTTTCCGTTTAAATTTTCTGTTTCACGGAAGCATGTTTCTTTCTTTGTTTAAGAAAATGATATTTTTGTATAAAAATTATAGTTTTAAAATTTTATTAAATGACTAGTGATAACCGCACGGCTTTGCCCGTAATAGAAAAATCAAATGGTCTTTTGGTTCGCCTGTATATTTACAAATAATGTATGGTGAATTTTCTCGCCAGTTGGCTTGTACCCATCTTACGGTACCACGTTATGATAATTTCGTATCTCGCCAATTGGCTTGTGCCCATGTTACGGTTCCACGTTATGATAATTTCGTAATTTACTCGTCCATCTTATATTTTTTTTCTTAAAATTGGAATAGAAAAAAACCACATCGAATTTTCGAAAAATCGCTTCGAGGTGCACACCCCCATGCTGCATACTAACTTTGTGCCAAATTTCATGAAAATCGGCCGAACGGTTTAGGCGCTATGCGCGTCACAGACATCCAGACATCCTCCGGACAGAGAGGCTTTCAGCTTTATTATTAGTAAAGAAAAAAACACTAGAGGTAACGAACAATAAGTAGAAATAAAAGAAGCATTACTTTCCTGTGTGTTTCGCAAAGAAAAATCAATAATGAAAAAGTTACACTAGTATCATTTAATCAATCTTCAAAATTTACAACAGATGCTGAAATAGGGAAGTTTTCAATTTTATATTTATATGATAGAGTAACATGTATGAACATCATAGGTGAAAAAATTTTTGCGAAACGATAAGTAGTTTTTTTTAAATTAATTTTTAAAGTTCAAGCGCCTGTGACGTCAGATGGCATAGGAAGTGACGTCCGATAATAGAGAAACGCTAGCGAACCGGTTCCCATGTCATGGGAGAAACCGAAGAACGTGCATTCGATTTCGAAGGAGAAACGTAAAAGGCTTATCTCCTCGCATTTAACTCCTCGCGTTTCTGGAACATTAAACCTCTCATCCTCTCGGAAATACTCGAATATCACCATTGATATTATTTGAGAAAGATTATTTAGATTGTGCTTTAACGAATCCGGCCTCCATAGTGTGTTCAAAAGGATTATTGAATATCTAAAAAATAAAAATATCAGCGCGCTCAAAATGTCCCTAGCGAAAACAAGGGATCTTCGGCGGTAGGCTGCCCATTCGCGCCCTGTGACGTAGGCTCGTGACGTTTCAGAAGAGCGCACTTTTGCGCGTGGATTTTTAAAAATTCATTAAAAATCAACCGCGGTGTTTTAAAATTCGGCGATGGTGAATTTTTTAGTTTTGAGGGTCAATTAACAATATGCAATAGCCAAAATATGAACATTTAATAGGTTGCAACTTCCCTATTGGTCGCCGCCACACCTGATACATACCTTGCCTTTTTGCGAACGGAAACAACCGTTGCTCTAAACGAAATTTCAAGTTTCACTACTGTTCCATCCAGCCGGTTGCTCAATTCCTGCAAACTTGCTACTTCTGGTAACTTCTTGTTTTAAGAATACCCAAAACAAAGAAGTCCACTGGAGTCGGGTCTGGTGGTCTTGCTGACCAAGGAATGAGGCCCGTACGACCAATCCATTGGGGATACTGTTTAGTCAGAAAATCCCGAACGGCATTTGAAGAATGTGTAGAAGCTCTATCGTGTTGGAAAATGATTTCCGCTCTCTCTGGGACAGGAATAGCATCAAGTAAGCGAGGCAAATTGTGTTCAATGAACTCTAAATATGTGTTTCCTAATAGGCTACTTCGAAACACATACGGATCAATATCAAATGGTCTCACGCCAAACCAAACATTTAAGATGAACCGAGTTTGAAACGATGAGGATTAAAAAGGATTATTTTCAGCCTATTGACGTCAGTTTTGCAAATTTATGATGCTCCCTCTAATGAACAACGACTCGTCTGTCCACAGTATATTTCGTAGAAAATGGTGTTCTTCAATGTCTCGGGCTAGTAGCCATCTGTAATATGTTACCCGCTTTTCTAAATCTTTATTGCTCAATTATTGTATTAGTGGTGAAATGGTAACGGTGACACTTGTTTTGGTGCAATGTTTTCATAACTTTACTTTGAAAGCTCACCTTCTCTAGCAATCGTGCGTGAACTTAGACTTAGTTTTTCCACTACTCGGTCCAGCACATACTCTTCAACATCAGCAGAATCGTAATCCTGGCCCCTTTCCTGTTTCAAAGAGAGCGGAAATCATTTTCCAACACGATGGAGCTCCTACACATTTTTCAAATGCCGTTCGGGATTTTCTGACTGAACAGTATCCCCAATAGGGCCGTTTCCATGGACACTTTTGACCCCAGAAAAAAACCTGCTTTTCACCGCATTCCGGTTATTTGCGGGGTTTATGTGGAATCTTTCTACTCCTGCTAGCTTCTGGAGTGAAAGCGGTGTTTTTACCCAGAATGCATTAAGCGAAACAAGTTCGTCTACTAGCCGCTAAGGATGTTGGGTAAAAACCGCTTTCTCAGGTATAATGAGAGAACCTCTTTTTACATGGAAACGGGGAATTTTTCAATCGGTTTTTTGTGGAGGCAGAGTGGGGATTTACCGGGTCGAAAAGTTTGTTGTAAACGCTGCTAATGGGTTGGTCTTACAGGCCTCATTCCTTGGCTACCTGAACCACCAGACCCAAGGGCGCCCAAATGCAAATTTTAAGGGGGGGGGGAGGCTCAGATATTTTATCCGTGGTTTAGCAGGATATTTTCCCCATAGAAACCGATTTCAGTACAGATTAGGGTTACTAAAGTTTGACATTTTTAATAAATTATTCATTAATGGCTGGAGAAGAAATGTTTTTACATTTTTGCAAAGAAAAAAGTACTAAAAGCAAGGAAGTTCCAATTTCTAAGAGTGGGGGGGGGGGGACTTGAGGTCCCTCTTGCCCTCCTATATGGGCGCCTCTGACCAGACCTGACTCTAGTGGACTTGTTTGTTTAGGGATTCTTAAAATAAGAAGTTTACAGAGCAAAAGTTGCCAGTTTGCAGGAATTGAGCAACCGGCTTGATAGAACAGTAGTGAAACTTGAAATTTCACTTAGAACAACAGTTGTTTCCGTTTTCACGAAGGCAAGGGGGGTATCAGTTGTAAATTTTGAAGACTGATTAAATGATGTTAGTGTAACTTTTTGATTATTGATTTTCTTTTGTGAAAAGCACGGGAAAGTAATGCTTCTTTTATTTCTACTTTTTGCTATCTCTTGTGTTTTTTCACTTAATAAAATGTTAAAACTATTATTTTGATATCATTTTCTTAAACAAAGAAAGCGACATGCTTTCGTGAAACCGAAAATTTTAAATGAAAAAGTGTCTTTTCGCTGCTTTTCTTTATCCAACGAATGCAGATTTTTACTCTGTTTCAAACAAAATCCTGAATTTCTGCTGAACTTGAAGCTTAATATGATTTGTTGTTGTGTCATCTGAAAACTAGTAAAATGGTTCAGTTTTTGGTAGATTTGCCCGATTGTAGCTCAACGTTGTAACCCGTTGTAACATGCGACTATTTTGATAGGAAAAGTGTCATTTTGTAGGGTTTAATCTGCTCTTTCCAGAAAAGTACTTATTTTGTGTGTAGGGCGGCGCACATCTTATTACAGCTCAATGGCTACCGGTTAATCGGAGGCCTCTGGTGGTCAAAGCTTGAGGTCGTCATGGCTTCGGTCTAGGAAGATTGGGCGCCGAGCACTTTGGGCACCGGAACAATGGGCGCCGGGAACATTAGGCGCCAGGCATATTGGGTACCGAAAACATCAGGCGCCGAGCATTGTGGGAGCCGAAATTTGGGCACCGAGCACATTGGGCCCAATGTTTCCGGCACTCAACATGCTCCGCCACCCAAAGCACTCGGTGCGCCCAAAGTGCTCTGCACCCAATGTTTCCGGCGCCCAAAATGCTCGGCGTCCAAAGTGCTCGCGCCCGAAATGCTCGGCGCCCAATCGACGACGTTCAATCCGCAGCGCCCAATCTTCCCATCTCGTGATGGATTCGTTTCTCTCCAGTGTCCTGTGTGTAGAGATGCAAAGGATGGAAAAAACCCAGTTTATTCCCGGGAAAAAAACCGGGTTTTTGGGAAGGAAATTTTGAAAATTCCCAAGCGTTTTGGGATTTTTCAAAGTTTTCAGAAATTTTGGTTACAAAGGTTACAAATTTGATTACAAAAATTAAGTTATTAATCCCTCTTCAATTGAATCATTGATTTAAGTAATGTTTAGGTCATTGCTCTGAATTTTTTTAAAAAAATTAAAGTTGATATTTTATTTGACTAAGATAACAATTTTTTTTTACATCATAAAATTCTTTCTCACTTTTTATGAAGAAAACATACACAATCTTCTCTAAAACCTTACATCACGATCTTTGTTACAATAGCCCGAGTGGTTTTTATCAAATTTAAAATTTTATTATCTGCATCTTTTTGTTTTTTTTCCTCCCAAGATAGTGATATTTTAATAAAGTGTGCGGTTTTGAAAGTTGTATTTATAACTCAATTGAACCATTTATTTCAAAAACCAGTCAAAAGAAAAATTTTATACTTTTGAGAAAACATGTATAGAAAATTATTCAATCGCGACTACAGCACTTTACTGGAAGAAACATCTAAATACGCATTCAATTTTAGATTTCGATGTTTAACTTAAGTGAAAAATTTTTAGAATAAGAGTAAATATGTATTTTCGAACTTCTAGGTCTTGTCTCTTTACTGGATTTTAAATTAAACGGTTCAACTATTAACCAAGTCTTTATTTTATGCTCATATAGTAGGCATAACAATGAAAAGTTACAATGTTCGTTTACATTCAAAGTTCCCAATGTTCCCCAAAATTCCGGGTTTTTCCCCCGAAAATTCCCGGATTTTTTCCCGGCTTTCAAAAACTATGGGTTTTTTGCATCTCTACCTCTGTGTTATTTCCTTTTCATGTGCTATATTTTTTTTTCTGGGTGTGGCCGGAGGCAAGGCGTTTTGTACACAGTCCTCTGTGTATGTGAAGCTGTTTAGCTTCTGTATAAATAAATAAATTTGATGACCTCAGTGGTGTAAGTGTGGGGATTGTTCTTAGAATCTTTTTATGTGCACTCGGCTAAGTAGCAATCTATTAGGACGCTTGTAATAAGTCACCAGTGAGCCCGGGGTAACTGCTTGCTCTTCCGGTTAATTAATTACATCGGAAAACGTTCTACAGACACCAGCCGCTGACGTCATCATACTTCCTGAGATCAACCGTCTGGCCTAAGCGCTAATCAGGTCCGATTGTTTCACATTTCTTTAAGAGATCAAGGGATAGACTTAAGAGCTGCATAGTATTATTTTGAAAAACAACAAAAACCACACTCACATAAAAAATACCCGAAAAAACACGACCATAGACATACCGGTTAGTTGACCGTTTACGAAAACGTTCTCCAGACACTAACTACCGACGTTATTTAACGTCATGAGATCAACCATCTGCGATAACTGTATTCGAACACGACCATTGAAAGTTACTAGCCAGCCCTGCGCAAACAAAAGAGTCTAAGTAAGTCATTAGAAATTTTCTAATGATTTATAGAACTATGATTAAAATGACAGAAATAATTTAATAAATGAAATCATTTTAAAATACTTTTTTTTTTTTGAATCGGCCTCTGTTTCGAATCGATGGTTCGATAAGAAGAAGATCACCTTGGATACATACACACACGAATGGCGGCGTACACATGCTGGCAAGATGTGCTTGACGACATCACGAACCGGTCAAGAAAAAACAAATCCTTATTGCGATTTTCCAAGCTGAAAACACATGAGGATAAAGTGGAGTTTTGCCTTCGAGATGACATGATAAGGTTAACAAATTTTTCGATTTCCTCCTCTTTAAATGTTGTTGTTTATGTCCGTGGTATAACTTTCAGTTTGTTTATAAATAGTAAACATTGCCCTTTTTTGTTGTCTAAAATCAGATTTGAGGCGTGATACAAATTTGAGTAGTTATTATGAAAGAGTAAGAGGTTTTGCAGGAGCTCATTTTGTATTTTTGTCCCATCACAGAGCAGTAATTTGATAATGTTTTAAGAAAAACATGGTTTTTAAATGGGGCTTTAATGTGTTCTATTTAATTTTTCCCTGCTGTCGATAAATCTTTTTATATTTTTCCTTAGTTTTTTGGGTTATTAAATGGTTGGAAAGTTTTTTTTAATGAATTAATATTTTTTTCTTTTCTTAAATGAGTCGTTTTATTGATTACAAAACAGGAGTTAGTACATTCGACCAGAGGCATTTAATTGTAGCTGTAGCAGCCATTCATGAAGAAAAATATCATCTGCGAGTGAAATATATGTATAAAAATAAATAAATAAAAACAAAAAAGTGAAATTGAAGTATTTAATTCATAAATTGTTTTGTGATCATCTGCTAGAATTTGATTGTATTAAGTTTTATATGTATTTTGCTCATGTTTTTAAAAACACAAATACAAACTTAAGTAAAATATAGGAACAATAGGTAAACATACTTTGTATTTACAGAAAATGCAACCGGGCTTAAATAAATGCTAAATTTTTTTCTTTTTCTTTCTTTTCTTCTTTAAAGGTTCTATGAGCTCATGGAAGGGCATTCACAAAAATTTTGGAGCCTGTGGCAAATGACTTTTACCGGCCCCCTCCATATTGTTTACACCTACGTCTGTAAACATATTTCACCCCTCATTTTAAAAATCACTAGCCCCTTTCAAGCTCATGCCTGGGGTTCCAACAGGTGACCTTTCTCCTCCCCTGAGCTCATTGTGACAAATTTGTTTCCTCAAAAAAAAAAAAAAAAAAAAACAACTTTTCCACTTTTTATTGAATTCACTTGTTTACTGTTTGAACTTTTATGCACAGTTTTATAGAATCATAGTTTGCTCATTTCTAGCAATCACTCATACAAAAATGTGAAAAATTACACAGACAATCAAACTGTGTAGCAGCTGGTTGCATAATCTAATTTTGTATGTAGACCTGAAAATATCTCCTTGCTATGTGGTGAATACACAAAAGAAAAATATAAGCATGCTGCCACTCCCCCCCCCCCCTTGTTTCCTTTTTTTTTCCACGAAAAAATTTCACATGAATTTTTTAAACTAGTCCCCACAACTTTTATTTGCCTCAAATATTGTTTTTTATCCCAAAACAGATAATACGTGTTGCCTTATTATCATACGACAAGCCAATCAATGCAATCCCATAAAAACCTATTTATTCTGAAAAAATATTTGGTGTTTTTCTCAATATGTTTTTTGTTGTGTACTTCTCGAAAAAATGGGAAGAAATATGGTAAATAGAAAGTGAATGCTAAAAGATTGCTGCACAATTGCAGAAAAATAATTTGTATTACGCATGACATGTGGCACTCGTAATGTTGTAATATTAGTGTGAGCTAAAACAAAACATAAAAAATAACCTAAAATATGCAATCCTATTCATTATGCAAAAGCTGAATGTAAATTATTTTTAACATTTCAAAAGAAAAAACAAATGCTCTAAGCATTGAAAATAAAAGATATTAGACTTTTTATTCCAAAACGAAACCATTTATTGTTTTTTCTTCATTTCACAGCTTCTATAAATTTTTACTTTTGACTAAAAAATATGTAAAAAGTAACATTTAAATGTATCCGTTTTAATCTTGAAAAAATAAAATAAATGTCTTATTTTTCTTAGATTTAATTTAGTTAGATTTCATTGCTTGCATAGATCATGAGAAGGTAACCTTTTTATCTATTTTGAAGTAAATCCTACTCCTACATTCCAAACTATGATTTGAAATAAAATACAGTCGAGCCTCCATATATCGAACTTCCACATATCGAACTTCCACAAATTTCAATGTTCATTACATAGAAAAATTGTTTCTATGTATCGAAAAAATCTCTATACATCAAATTTTTTTTCGAGACATTCGTAGATTTTTTTTTCCATTTTAGACTGTTTGTCTCATGAAAAATGAAGGTTAGGGGAGAAAATTATGTTTACTAAAGGTTGCTAAGAAACTCATAAGAACTCTGGGTTTGAGGGGTGTGTAGATAGGTCGTTGTTCCGTTCTGGAGTTCTTAAATTCCCTCAAGTTTATTTCAAATCTTAGTTGTAACCAGTAAAACTAAAACAAGTTATTCTTTTCTCTGTTGATTATCATTCCTAGTCTTTTTAGCTTCAGTAAAAATCATTCAAGTTAAGTAGATTGCTTTTTACTTTTATCTCGATTACATTGTCAAAACGAAAATCCCCTCATGTTGTGAATCAAATTGAATTGCTGAAGAATGAAGATGTATGAAGGCACAAAAATGTAATTTCTGTTAATTTTTCAGTTATTAACTTTCGTTTAATCCGATGCTCGTATAAATTAGAAATTGGATTTCATGCACGAAAATCAGCTTTAATTTTAACGTTTTAGGAGAGTTTTATGATAAAATCAAATCGTTTCTATATATCGAAATTTTTATATATCGAATTTTTTTCCGGCAATTTGCTACTTCGATATATGGAGGTCCGACTGTATTTCCTTTTTCATATAAACAAACCAAACATAAAAAAAAAACATCAAGGATTCCTCAGATCAATATGTTTGAAAATCAATGTTTAACTTTGCTTTGAAATTTAAAGCTTATTGATTTTTTCATAGATATTAAAAGTAGTTATTTAACCAAAAGGATCTGTGGACGAACATTGACTTATTAGGTTTGCCGAAAAATTGACTAGTAAGCGAAAAGGGTCTTCTGCCTACTGGCTACTAACTAAAAATTTGAACTTTTGGTTTTATTTTTACATTTCTTACTTTTGATTCTTATTTTTCAGGTTCAAAGTCCAGCAATGGGTGAACATCATGTGTTCTTCCCGTCACAAAAAGTACTGGGAGAAAGCTTCCGAACTGCGAGCAGAAGGCAATTTATGTTTTCAAGAGAGAGATTACGCTAAAGCTGTTGAATTTTATACACAGGTATTGTTGATATTCTTGTGGCTGACACTTTTATTCTTTATTTATTTATTTATTTTTTTGAAATGAGAAATCAGTATAGACAGAAAAAATATTGAACAATGAACTAAATATTATTTCTTTGATCTTCTAAAACTATTGAATACACTTTATCATAATTTTTTTAAAATTTCAGTTTAAACATAATTAAATCTTTTACAAACAATATGTAGTTTATTGTATTTTTATCTGGGTGGACTTAGATTGGTATATGAATTATTAAGTTATTTTTTGTCTGGCAATATTCACAATTTGCACCCATATTTAGAAAGTATGGCTACAAGCGAAAATTGAGCTTCTATTGAAGCATGATGTTCTTTTAATGTATTAAATGCAATATTGGTAAAGATAAGATTTCAAGTTGGATTAAAGGGTTACAGTACCTCAAAAATGACCAAACGATCAAAAAATGTTTTTATTGCATATTTCGAAACTAAACACCAGTCCAACCACAGGGGAAAAGTTTCATTCCTTTAGTTCAATATTTAAAAAGTTATGAGTGATTTTAGGTCATGCTCGCTATGTGTTCTTATGCAAAAAGAAAACTTTAACTTGATTTTTCTCGATGATCGTTTTTTTGTGTTTTCGTGTCATAAGAATCCCTAAGGATTTTTTTCTATTAAAGATACAGTTTTAAAGTAATACTTTTTGCAATTAGGATAATATATTTAACAAAACAGTGCATTGGATAAGCATATCATAAATTATTCAAATATTTAGAGTATGTTATACCTTTAAAAATCAATTTTTTTTGAAAAAGATTACGGTTTTTTATGTAATTGATCACAGAAAATTTTCTAGGAACACAAAAGCAAATGAATGCACAGATTTTTAGGGATGATGATTGTGCAGGGTTCGTACGGGTCATGGAAATCCTGGAAAGTCATGGAAAAAAAATAAGCTAATTTCAGACCTGGAAAAGTCATGGAAAATTGAAATTTTCATTGAAAGTCCTGGAAATTAATTTCCAGTCATGGAAAACTGTCTTGAACAGAGAGAAAGTAACAGTAACTGAGGGAGCATTAGAACTCTTGAGTGATTTAACAGTATAGCACATAAAAGCTAGTCCCTGGACGACCGAGCCTTGCTCCGCTTTAAAAGAATTATTTTTTGTCAACTCTTGTTTTTCTAAGGTTCGATGCTTTATCAAATATACTCGAAAAGCATCACATTAACGAAATATTAAGGTTCTCGATGCTTCCTCGAAACGAGAGGTATACATTGTAAACACTTCATCAGCATTATAATCATTTCAGCTATAAGAAGCCAAAATAAAATAAGACGGCCAAGCAATAGTTTTGATTTAAAAAAAAAGCCTTACATCAACTTACATAGTGCGTTTGAATTTGTTTTTAGCCAAGTGTGATTGAAATGAGCCAAAGTGGCTAATATCAGACAAGCCTGGCAACCCTAAGCTAGTTTAAAATTTTACAGCTAGAAGAAACGAATTTTCATTGTTATGGTTGCAAATCGTCTGCCTTATGTGTCAATTCACCATTTTTTTCAAGGCTTAACTCAATTAGATTTTATATTAAAAAACTCCTTTTTGTAAAAAATCGCGTTTTTACAGAAAAAATGCTGATGTAGATGAACTGAAAATGCTAAACTACAATTAAATCCAAAATTTCATCCAAATCGTTAGAGCCGTTTTCGAGATACAAAATATATACATACCCACAAGAATTGCTCGTTGAAAGATATAAGATTAAAAGTGGAAAATTGAACGATCTTAGAATCAAATTTGAATTTTGAAATCTCATTGCATCTACTTCTGTAGCTCACTCAAAAAAAAAAAAAAAAAAAAAAGCAATTCAGTTGCATCCGAGTTCGATTCCATCACTCATAGGAACTTTATTATTAAATTTATCAGGGTTCATCTTAATTTGTTGAAGGTTTGAGAAAATAAAGATACTTAGTCAGGCGATAGAATACAGAAAAAGAGGAATTCTAATTCTCTAAAACAGTAGTGCCCAACATACGGCCTGCAAAACTAATCCATGCGACCCACAGCTACATTCAATGTCAGGAATCAAACATGTTCTGGAATTTCTGAACCTAATAATTTATATGCTTTTGAAAATGTGCAAATAAGTAAACAAAACAAGTAGGGTCTGGTGGGGGAAAGTGGTCAATGGGGTAAAGTGGTTATACGTCAAATAAATGGCTATAGCTTGGAAATAAACGTTCGAATGAATGTGAAACTTTTATTTTAGAGTAAAGCAGTTAGAAACTACATTTTGAATACAAAATTTTACAACTGGAAAAATTTTATTTGGTAAAAAAAAATATTTTGCGTGAACATGAAAAATTTTAAAATATAAACACCTATTTTAACATCCTTGGGAAATTTTGTTTGTTAGAATTAGAAACAGATTGACTGTAAAGGAAGCTTCCTACATGTCTCAAGAACTCTTACTCATTAGCAGTTAGCTGAATCTATTTTAGATAATTTTTTAGAACAATTTAAGTAAGATGGGGTAAAGTGGTCATAATATTAGGCTTAACGAATGTTGTTCTTCTAATGTCACTTAATCTTTAAGTATAAGGCAAATACAAATTAAATATTAATTTTACTCATTATGTATTGTTTTTAAAGTAAATGGGGTTAAATATACGAGTATATGCGTATATATATACGCATATATACTCGTGTAGACATGTACATAGACGTATTCACATAAATGCGCCAACAAATACATATATGGGTATCTGCAAATATTTTTTATCCACACAGCTATACATTCTACTATACACGTATATGCTCGCTTATACTCGTATATATAAGAACACTTATATACTCAGGTAGACACGTATATACGCGTACGTACTCGAGTAGACACTTACATACAAGTGTATGATATAAAAGCGCACAGGTTGAGTTTGCATTCTTGAGCAAATTAATAAAAGGTGTTAGAAGAGAGGAGAAGAAGCAAGAGTTAATCAGGAACATTGGTCACAAACACAATGCTGACGCGCTACATGCACGCAAAGTGAGAAATTGATGGATGCAAAAAAAGTCACAAATGTCTATATATATACATATATATATATATATATATATATATATATATATATATATATATATATATATATATATATATATATATATATTACACAAATGCAATTTTACACAACATTTTAGGACTTAAGAAAGTTTTAAACCGATTGATGAAATTTACGGCCTTTAGCTGAAAAGCATCATGCGTCGCATTTACAGATCCCTCTCTGTTGCAAAAACGAGACTTTTGAAAAATTTTCATCAGCCGCTGCGCCTTTGTTGCGATGCGTGTATTAGAGCTACTACGGACCGTAACTTTCAACAACTGCTCTAGATATTTCTTAAAAACTAAAATGTTAGGTAAAATCATCTGTGTGCAACAAATTTGTGCCCTGCTTTGTCTCCTGGCTTTGTGTGCATGTAGCCCGTCAGTGATTATAACTTCTTTATGATTCTTTGCTTCTTATCTTTCTTCCTCTTATCTTTCTATCCTCCCCTCTCACACCCCTTTGATTTTTGCCCAAGAGCTTAGATTCACTCTGTAGGCCGACATGTATATAAGCATATATTCTCGTGTACACATACATATACTGGTGTATACACGATAATGTACGTATATACGTCTATACAGGTATATAATCGTGTATACACGTGTATATACTCGTGCTTCCATATTATATATACGTGAGTAGACACGTACAAAGATGCACTGGATGTATCCACGAATTAATTCGTGAACACCCGTATATGTATGTATGTACACTTATATATGCGTATATACGTCTAATATACACATATATACTCAAGTATGCACGTATTTTCTCGAGATACAAGTGTATACGCGCATATGATGTTCGTTTATACGCATATATACTCGTATATACACGTGACACGTACATATACGTGACACGTATATACATGTGATACGTATGTACTCATGTAGACACGTATAGACTCCTGTAGGTAATCAAGTACACATGCTTATATACTCGTATTTACGCGTATATACTTGAGTAGGCACGTGCATGCATGTATCTGATGTATACATGTATCTACTCCTATAGGAACGTGTTTACTCGTGTATAACACAACACGTATATATTCGTGTACACATGTACTCGTGAATATACTTGTAATTATAAAAACAACTGAAATATACAAGTATTAGGGTTTTTTATAAAGGTTTTGCTACTATTTTTAACTATGACCACTTTACCCCATGCTATGACCACTTTCCCCCACCCCATGGGGTAAAGTGGTCATAAAAACATAGGGAAAAGAAAGTTCTATAAAACTACTAAAATCAATATTTTTCTTCCTAAAATTTAATGTACCGTGTTCTTTAATAATGCAATGTAAAATAACAACAAAAAAAGTTGAAGTGTTTAAAGAATTTGTTGCATTTATTATCCACCTAAGTTGAAAACATACGATTTTATGACCACTTTACCCCACCAGACCCTATACTTTTGAATCAAAAGATTGATTCGTAGCTGAATGGTTTTTTCAAAAAAGATCTGGTTTAGAAAAATAAAAAACTAAACTATGTGACTTTACTTTAAAGAACCAAAATACTGTCAATTTAGGTGATTAAATGAACTGTTGACACTAAAAGGCAACTTTTGAAGCAAATTTATTGAAACTTAGTGATGACTCATTCAATCTTTGCTGCATTCAATATCATTCTGCCTGTTTATATTAAAAATATATCAGACATTTAAGTATCATATTTATTTCACTGCATTTTTACTTTACTTAAATTTACGATGAAGACAAATAAGAATTGTTTAGTTTTTTAAGTGTACATGTACACTTATATTTTTTCCATTATGAGTAAGTGCTTCAATGAGACTGTGACATTCCATGTAAACGTTTTGCTAATGCTCATTTCCAAAAATTAGCAAGTTTGAGATTAAATAGTGCTATTCTCTTCGTATAATGAGGTCATGAAAATTTTCATCGAAGTCATGAAAAAGTCTTGGAAAAGTCATGGAATTTTTTCATCCAAATAGAGTATGAACCCTGATTGTGATTGTTTAACAAAAAGCTTTTTTAATATTAGTTTAAAAACAAAAAAGCCTTAGGAATTTAAAAAACTTGAAATTTTCCTAAACTTTTTGAATTTTTAAAAAAGTAAGCAATATTTTAAAATTTTTAAAATCAATTATTGATTACAAAGTAAGTAAGCATGTTATGGTTTCAATGAAAAATAGAATTTACTTAAATTGAAAAAAATTGCTTGAAAGGTACTGTGAACCCTTAAAATGTCAAATGGAACTAATGTCATATACCCCACCCTTGGCGACTTTTTCCTATTGGCAGGGATGCCATGCTTGAAAAAGTATCGCCTCATTGGCAAGAAAAATATTTCAATTTTGTGCAAAAAAAAAATGGATGTCGCCAAATGGGGGGGGGGGGGGGATATCACATCTGTACCAGTCAAATTTCTTATGGATTTTGTACAAATGTTATTTGTCTATCTGTTTCAGTTTTGTGATTCAAAGTGATAACTTAAAAAAAAAATATTGCTTTACCAGGCTGTAAAAAATCTTTTTACACATGTCAATAATATTTTCCAAAACTTTTCTTGCTGGAAAAACACTGAATAAAGTACCAATCTTTTATGTTTTGTTTGAAGCATTGATTTTGATTCTCAACTATCAACACATAACAAGAATTGAAAGTATTCATGGTAAACATCTTGCAGCATTAACACACCAAAGCATGTCCCAGCTAAAAACTGCAGTGAGCAGGTAAAGGGCTGCAAATTTTTTATATTTTTCCATTTTTGTCATCAATTGTACATTAGCTCTTTGTTGTACAAAACTTGCTTATTTGGTTTCTTTTGAAAAAAAAAAAAAAGTCTTAATCCCAACATTTTCTAAAGTATCTTTCAAACAAAAGAGAAAAGCTTTAATTTTCATTATAGGAATTAATTTTATCAAGAACTTATATTTACTAGGAACTAATTAATTAATTTGAAACTTCAAGCTAATGTTCCGGACCTGGACACCATCTCCTTTCTTATGCCACTGATAAAAAACAAAATAAAACTTGTTTTCAATCGTACCAAATAATCTCAAAAACTTAAATATTTAATAATTGACTTCTATTATGTTAATGCATCAATACTCACTCACTAAAAAAACAAAAATAAAGAAATATGAAAAATATCCCAACTGTACAAGCATTCATTATTAAATACAGTTTGTTCTCTTATTAACAACTTTCAAGTGACCATAAACAATCATCCTTAATTAGAATGTTTCTAAAACTACAGTGGAGCGTCTGGGACTGTGAAAAGTTGCCTTTAAATAGAGAAAATTGTTAAATAGAGCGTTGGTAAACAGAAAACCAATTTTTTTTTATGAATAACCTATAGGAAATATAAAACGAAACTGAGAATGCTTAACTTACCTCAAAGTGCGATTTTAGATAATATATCCGGATGACATTGATACCAAAAGCGTTTTGCTTAACGGGCAAAATTTCTACTACCGACCACTAACAGGGGTAAGTTGAGAAGTGTAGGTATCACATATACTTTGTTTTTGCAGAGTATCTTGGCGGCTCCCTTCCCGAAGTCCGAAGAGGCTGGAAGCCACGGAGAAGAGTTGTCCCTCGGTTTCGGAAATAGGTCTGCGGCACTGTTTCACATGCACAAGGATCAGGTGATTCAATATTTCTCAAAAAAAAAAAAAAAAAAAAAAAAATCATATTGTTTGATCTTTTGATTTATTAGGCTTAAGAAATTGGGCAAATGTGTCTGTCTCCGAATGTTCAAGAAGCTGTTTTGTTAAATGGTTCTGCACCAGGACTCTTACATTTCCATCCACATTTCAATCTTTACTTTCGAAATTAAAAATATATTTGTGAACATTTAAAAAATAAAATGTTTGGCAAAAATTCAATTTCGAAATTTCCTGATGAAATAAAAGTTTAATTTTGGCAAAGTTTCAAACCCAACTTTTGATGTATGATTTTTTTTTTTTTTTTGTCTTGTACTGTAAATTATATGCAACAACATAAATGTTTACATAATTGCATACTGTTAAATTGTTAATTATGCCTTTAATTTTGTTATGTTGGTATGGAGTAAGTGTCAAACTGAACAGAAATGTATTTTTAGTTATGAGCTGTAGATTTTCTATCCCATTTTAACTCATTCTCTAAAAGTTTTAACTCTAAATCAATTTGTATGCAAAATGTTCAAGGGGCACAAAAGTGGTAATGGAAAAACTTTCAACTGTTCTTCTCATAGTTGTATTATCAGTTATAGTTTCTTGCAATAAAAGCCTCAAAATTGTACATTTCACAGGTTTCTGAAACTAACCACTTTCAATACGGTAGCTTATAGAAATTTAATTTACAATCACTTCTCATCTCATCCAGAAGTTACAGGATTTTTATTATAGTTTCCTCTGTAATTCTAGCAGCTGTCAGTTTTGCATCTATCATTGCAACATAAACAGCATATTATATGACCTCACTTCAAACACATAAATTTCGACTCAAAACGTCATCAGGAAACTTCAAATTTTCATGCATTTTAGGCAATTGCGATCTTTACTGTTGTATTTCTTAGTCAATGTACTAAGAGTACAGTTGGAGCAAACTTAACTTGGCAGCATTGTAAAGCTGTGATTAGGATCTGCACGGCTTCACAATGCTGCCAGATTAGGTTTACCCCAATTTTAGACAAAAATTTTCTGTTTATTTAAAAAAAAATGTGTAAGTAACATATTGCTTATTTCATAATTGTAAAATATTTTTACTTCCTTTTTCAAAAAGAGAAGTATTGTATTCGCGAAAAAATTTTCACTCAAAAATCGACTTTAATTTCCATTTTGCTCACCCCCGAATTATTGTTGAGTTTTTTTTCAACTCGACCACACCTGCATAAGTGCCTAAAAACGTATAGACACGCGAAATATCCATTTTGACGATTCCCGAGTTGATTACAACATGTTTTCTCATGACGTACGTATGTATGTACGTATGTGTGTATGTATGTCGCATAACTCAAGAATGGTATGTCCTAGAAAGTTGAAATTTGGTGCATAGACCCCTAGTGGGGTCTAGTTGTGCACCTTCCCTTTTGGTTGCATTCGGGTATTTCTAAAGGGGTCTTCTGCATCTTTTGGGGGGAAATCATTGTTAACTTTAATGTAAACTCAAGTGGTGTTATAATTTGGCGGACACTTGGGGACAAATTTGGCGGTTTCTTTTTTTCAAAAATCTGGTCTCAATTTGGACACTGTTGGTGATATTTAGAGAGTAAACTATTGAATCACATTAAAATTGTCAATAATGGGAAAATGACATTGAATTGGAGTAAAAGGAAGTCATGTGATGCACACATCGGCTCGTTTTACTTATTATTTAAAAAGTCTAAAGCATTATTTTTCACTTCAAATGTAGTTGTATGGCACCTTCAAAATCTTGTAGACATTGCAAACGTAATTTTTAAGACCAAGAATTGTTTTTACTTATGCAGGTTAAAATTTAAAACTGAAACTATATGACACATGTAGTGTATGAAGGCTTTTGTTTTTATATGCCAGTGTTGCAGTCAAAAAAAAAAAAAAAATCTAAATAAGTATTTCTTTTGGTTGTCTTGTTTGGTATCTTGGCTCTGAACATAAAATATCGTTTATTAGCATAATTTCTGGTCAATTTTATTCCGTTTGATTTCAGGTATGAAACTTTTAAGGTTAAACTATCTTATCACTAATATATATATATATATATATATATATATTTATTCCATTTTAGGAATGCTTAAGTGACATAGAGCGAGCTATCGAGTATGATTATCCGAGAGATCTTAGGTTTAAATTGCTCCAAAGGAAAGGACAATGCCTTATGAATTTAGAGAAGCCAGCTTTAGCCATAAAAGGTGAGATACTCTCAAAATGAAGTGATTTATATTGGATGGTTTTAAATATTACTGTCTAGAAAAAAATATATATAAAAATCAAAAACAGGACTGTGAGAACCTTGGACACATTCAGGGAGGGACAAGTCAAGGCAGCTGCCCCCGCCATCCAAAATAAAATTTATTTAAAATAAAACCATTTAAAAAAACAAAAAAAAAGACAGTTGCTTCAATATTTAAACTTAGCAATTGATCCACTATAGTAACTCTGTGCCTAATTTATAAAGTGTGTATTTCTTCTTTGGGAGCTCTTTGAAAAGGGAGTCATTTGTTTAGTTGGATTAGTTGGATTTACTCAGTGCCAGAAAATATTTCCTTTTCTTCCAAAACCCCATAAGAAGTGTTCTTTCTTTTGAGAAAGTATTCATGAGCCTATCTCCATACACCATGATAAAGTTTAAATTTTGAAAAATGCCTCCCCCGAGTCGGTCATTTCAGAATTTACTGGGGGGGGGGGTGTACAGTCAACCCACGTTTATCGCGGTTAGTTTGTTCCAGACTTTACCGCAATAACTGAATTTCGGCGAAGTAGGATTCTGTATATATTTTTCTAATTAGAGCGCATAAAACATACTTACGGCAATTTCAATAGGTTTTTATCATAGTTAGAACTCCCTAGACATAAAACAGCACCCTTAGCCACCATTACATTTGTATCACTTAATATATTGCACAAAATATGAGAAAATTAGTTATGTTAGACATAATAGATTTCATATTGCTAATTATTAGGAAATAAACTACACACACATGCAGTTCTTACACACTACTACTTGTCTATGAAAAAACCTCAACTTGTTCAATGATGAATCAATTGCCCGTTAGTGATCGTAGGTGTCTCCGTCTTCCTCTACATTTACGTATACCACTTAAAAAGCTTGTACACTGCTGAACACCATTTACAGATGTATTTATCCCCTAGTAATGATACAGTGATTTGAACTTTCCAGATAGTGCTTAATGGTTAATATGAGATAGGGATTCCCTACACTTTCTTTAGCGATTTTATACCTCCACATACAACTAGCCCCTCAGACCTTACTTAAAAGCTTACCTTACCTAAAAGACATATACTTCGTTATTCTTTTGTAGAAAAAAGTTTACAGAGCATATAGAAAAGGCTATTTACTATATTTGAGAAAAAAAAGAAAACTAGAAAAAATTGGGATGTAGTGAAGCCGCGAAAGTCAAAGCGCAAAGTAGCGAGGGACGACCGTATATACTCAATGCTTTTGATAGAGTAAAACCTGGAAATAAATACGCAAATACATAATTATGCAGTTTCCACTCTCCAGGGTGGGGTAAAGGACCCCACTGATTGCCCAATTGACAGACTTGCCCCCCTTTCATTTTGTGCTGCATACGCCCTTGATAGGAACTAGTATGTTCTGGCCACACACACATCCCGAAACTATCATCTGTATCTTATGTGTCCTATGAATACTGGGCTCTTACTTGTATTAGCTACTACTAAGTTTTAGTATTTGCAAAAGCAGAATAATGAACAGAATTTGAAAATCCTTTTAAAAGCCTTACTTAAATTAGAATCATTTTATTTGTCAATTAATAAGAGATGGTAACAGATAAAAACTTGAAACCATTGAGATTTCCCTGATAGTCTGCCAATAATTCAAATGTGTGAAAAGCTAAGAATTGTATTTAAAATTTGCGAAAAAGGGTTATAATTCCAGTTCTATATAACCTGGAAGTTACAAACTAATTTCATCTTACATGAAATACACCGGCAGCTCAGTCATTTCCAGCCGAGGACTGCAATTTCATGCTTATTAGCACCTATCATCCCGGCATAGGAAATTGACCCAGCTGGAGGTGGAAAACCTCTTAAGGAAGGCAAGAGTGCCAAACAAACTGGTAGCTAATATAAAATCAGCACAGACCAGACGAGTGAGCGAAGTAATAGTTTGGTTCCACTCGAAGATTGAAGGCAAGGCATGGTATATTCAGTAAATTACCGCCCATTAGCCAGGGCTAAAGCAGAAATACAAAAAATACGCCGCCAGCTCAGTCATTTCCAGCCGAGGACTGCAGTTTCGTGCTTATTAGCACTCATCAGCCCGGCATAGGAAAGTGACCGAGCTGGAGATGGAAAACCTCTTAAGGAAGTCAAAAGTGTCAAACAAACTGGTAGCTAATATAATAGCTTGGCTAATGGGCGGTAATTTACTGAATATACCATGCCTTGCCTTCAATCTTCAAGTTGAACCGAACCATTGCTTCGGTTACTCGTTAGGTCTGTGCTAATTCTATATTAGCTACCAGTTAGTTTGGCACTCTTGGCTTCCTTAAGAGGTTTTCCATCTCCAGCTCGGTCACTTTCCTATGCCGGGCTGATGAGTGCTAATAAGCACAAAATTGCAGTCCTCGGCCTGAAATGACAGCTGGCGGTGTATTTCATGGCTTCTGCTTTAGCCCTGGCTAATGGGCGGTAATTTACTGAATGTAATTTCATCTTAACGCAGAAAAAATCATTCTTCTTTTTGGTGCCAATTTTATAAGTGTGCGGTTATGTAATATTTTATTTTTCTCTTCAAAATGCTTGTTTTGTATTTTAATTTCATCCTATATTTCCTTTATATATTTACTTTTTGTGAGCTATATTTTTCTTTGAAAGAAATTGCTTCTTTTGAAAACATTTAGCCTTATGCAATTAACCTAAATAAATTATTTAAACTAGGGCGGCCCTGGTAAGCAAATTGGCCAATTGCTGATTCTTCGGTAAAAGATAACAGGCCAATGCCGATTCTTGGGTGAAAGATAATAGGCCAATGCCGATTCTTGGATGAAAGATAATAGGTCAATGCCAATTCTTGGGTGAAAGATAATAGGCGAATGGCAATGAATTATAATGATAATTTTTAACTCTACAATTTCTCCACCAAATTTTTTTAAAACTTCAATTTTGAGTTTTTAGAATTCGGTATTAGTTTGTGCTAATTTCTGTAAGCAATTATTTTTCTCCATTTTTATAATTTTTCTTAAAAATAATGTTTTAATAAATTTATTCTAATTCTATAAACCAATTTTCTTATTACTTATTAATCACATTATATTCAGTTAACTAGAGATGAAAATTTAAATATTTAGTTAATAGACCTTTGTCTATGAACATTTGTAGCTTAGTATCAATTTATTTTTACTATTAGCAGCCTTAATGCAGGTCTTTAATGTTTATGAAAAAAAAGGCAATCTTAAAGCGCAATGCTAAAAATAGGGTAGTGAGAAATGTATTCATATATAAGATGTGTGCATATATGATAGATGTGCTGATTAATATAAAATTATTGAATTAAAAAAAACATTGCATCAGAGTGTTCATAGTATTCAAAGAAATCACAAAAAAATATTCGATAATATTATTTTATTTCTTAATGAAAAAGATAGTGATTTAAAAAGAAAATTACAAAACATATGTAATTGTAGGCACAAACTGTAAATACAATAACAGAAAAAGAGAAGAAATGAATACGAGTATTCTCTTATAAGTTTGGGGGAAGAGGGGAACTCACAGAAACACATATAAGTGACCATCTCATAAGTTAAAACCCCTTATATTGTTTTCAGGGGTGCCACGCCACAGGGAAACCTGAAGAAACAGGGAAAAACACAGGGAATTCAAAAATCAACAAAAAAACAGGGAAAATCCAGGGAATTTCGAAAATTTCCTCAAAAACTTGGAAAATACAGGGAATTTTTTTTCCCTTCTTAAATTAAAGTTACAAAAATCAATTCCCAAATATATAAACTACCAAAAATTAAATAAATAGTAATAATTATAATTAGAATATTAATAAAGTTCAGAAATAAAGTAAAATAAAAAATGGTAATTTTGCTTGAAAGTTTTTTTTTAAAAGTAAATATTAAAATATTTATCATAAAAATAGAATCTTGAATTTCATGATAATTTAGAGTGTATGAAATTAGTCGTCAATAATCATTGTTCTGGGTCACTTATACACTTTTAGGTCCATGGCTAAGAGAAGTTTTTTTTTTGAACAAAAAGTTGAATATATTCAACCACCATGCTATTATTTCAGTTATTATAAATTCTTATTTATTTTCCCTTATTTATTTAGAAATTTGTGTTTTGTTTTTTTACCCTGTGGTGAAATTATCAAGATATTAATGTTCTTTTCCAAATAATCTATGCTCGCTCGTTTGTAATGTTTTATTTTCATACAGGGAAAACACAGGGAATTTTTTTTCCAAAATTGAGTGACAACCCTGGTTTTATAAATGTGCATTAATTTAATAAACATTAAAAAAAGAATGATTTAACCATTTTAATTCTTTATTATTATTATCACATGTTACCTTTTGTTGTCGAAATTTACAGTTACTTATTCTTAATTAACTCTTTCAGCATAGTTTCTTGATCTTGGCATACTTAATTTTAATCAAGGCAAATTTTTTCACCCGATTAATCGGTGAAAATTGGTTGATTATGAATTGTGACCAATTATGTCGAATTACAGATTGCTGCCGATTAATCTGTGCTTTTCTATTTAAAATCATGATTTCAGTTTCCTATTTGGTCATTATATGTCATTAAAACTGAAAGATATTCTTTTGTAAAATTTTTGTAATAAACTGACACTTGGTCTAATTATCATTTTACTTATGTTCTTCTTATAGTATTTTAATTTCAAAGGTAATATAATTTTATTGTTCTTGTTGTATGTGTTATTAATTTTTATTTATGTATTTTTTAAAGCATTTGATGAATCATTAGAACTTTTAGAAGAAGCACGTTTAGATGTCAAGAGAATAAGTAAGTATATCAGATTTTAGCTTTTAGCACTCTTGATTACAATTACGCAGGTTAATTGTCTCTCATTTATTCAACAGTTCGCCAAAAGAAGGACATTGAGACGTTAAGAGCTACTGCAGAAAAAGTACAAGGGTACGTAGTTTTTATAACTGCACTTATTATTAATATATACTTGATTGATATATTAAAAAATCTGTTGTGGTCATTTTACGCCGAACGAAAAATCGATGATTACAAACATAACTAAAGAATAGGATTCATTAGCTCCTGTGCGTGCATTTAGAAGCTGTACTTCTTGAATGTAGAGTGTTTTATACATTTTCCTACACATATAAAAGTATGGTTAAACATAGAGGATTGTACTTTCAGATGCTAACATTGCATTTGCATATCACACGTAATCATAGTCTTTCACTCAATAAAAACATATTAATTGCCTTTTCACAACATCATACCCGCATCAGACTTAACTCGATTTTCAGTCAATCGGCTAATGAAGGCTTCATGTTTCAAGGTGTTGACTAATACACATATTTTTTCTTTTTTCAATAGTTGATACTGTTTAAATTCAGGTTTTTTTTCTACATTTCAACACATTATCATCTGTAAAGCAACAATCTTTGTTTTTCAAGTAATTAGCGTACTATAATCAAGATTTCAAGAACAAATCATTATATTTTAGATTATATTTTAGATTAATTTTGATTATGCCTTCAAAGCAATTACTTTTTCACGTTTTTAGTTTAGTTGCTCAAATGGAATGTTAAACTCAAACTTTATCTTTTTAAATCGTATTATCCGCGGATTATACGAAGCTTTTTTTTCTTCAGGTCGATTTTAGGACCTGTGGTTTATAGGCCGTCCGTGGATAATACGCGGGTAAATACGGTAGTACAGTGTGGGTCTTCCGCTTTCAGTGATGCTAAAAGGATGAAAGTCCATTCACAAAACCAATATTTAGTACCAACAAAGCCCATTCTAACGCTCCTCCGCTCTTTTCCAAAAAAATTCATGTTGCAGGTGAGCAACTTGCCTCAGCAATAAAAAATAATCACTCAAGAAAAACTCGTGTTACAGCCATTTCGCGTGAGTCGGATCGCATTGTAGCGGGATCCGACTGTACACAATTTTGAACACGGTGGAATTTTCCTACAATGTTTACAAACTATCTGTGATTGTAGTACTCATGTGACCACTTTTATTTTCTTCATGTTTTAATCATTGTTTATGCTTCAGAGAAAATGCCGCAGATGAGTTAGGAGTGTCCAAAATATTGCCTGTCAGTTATAGCCCTCATCCAAGCATAGAATGTGCATCTAGTGCAATAGATATTAGTCATGACAAACACAAAGGAAGGTACATTGTGGTGAGTGACTTGACTTTTTACTTTCATAGAATAAGAATAGACATTATTGTCAATTATATTTAAAAGTATTCAGTGTGCAGTAGGCAAACTTTATGTATTATATTGTTTCTTGCACACTTTGAAAAATCTTGTTATAACAAGTTTCTTTATAATGAACCTATGTTGAAACATATGTAGCAAAACTTCTAAAAAGGAACACCACTACAGCAACTACTTCTTTATGGAACATTTCTTTAAGGGTATCGATTTTTTTTTTTTTGCAAATTTTAAAACCAGACTGTTAATCCTTTCATAGCATCATGTTTTGAACAAATTTATGGTGTAAGTAAAAAAAAATCTTAAGAACAAAACATTTAGTTTTGTACCATCTTCTGTTTTTTTAATTATATTTAAATATGTTTTTATTTTTAATTAGTATATTTATTTTTTCATCCAAAATCCGAGTGAAGGTGATTTATATTTATATTGAATTAGTTGCATCCCCGGAAATAACAACCCACTAGAGCAAGGGAAAAAAATGTTTTAGAAAATGTTGGTTAAAAATATTTATTACATTTTAACGTCCTTGAAAACCTTTGGAACTTTAATATGCTCGAAGTTCCTAAAGTCAGCTAGTACTAAAATTGGTGGTGCCTAAACATTAAAATCGGTTAGAAAATATTAGAAACTAGCTGCGTGCCCGGCGTTGCACGGGCTACTTAAAAAATGAAAGATGTCCAAATGATGTTTTTGTATTATTCTGACATCAGTTTCTAAAACGCTAAGGAGTAAATAAATACGCGTAATGCAAATTTTGTAAAACACCAGTAGAGCATATTTTTGGCAAAAATCTCTTTAAAGTTAATCATAGTTATCAATGATGCAAGTTATGAGTATTTTCAGTTAGCACAAAAGATGAAAATATATGCATTATCAATTATAATCTGTGCTCACTTTAAACTGAATGAAATCTGATAGACTATACCTGAAACATTTGTATGTACAATTAAGATCAGCTTTTTACATAAAATGACACATACTTTTTAGTTGCTTACGTGAAACTAAACAGGGTTCGTACGCTCCGGGAATTCCGGGAAAACCGGGAATTGTCAGGGAAAATGACACTGTCAAAAATGTCAGGGAAAAGTCAGGGAGTTTTCAAATTTTGTCCTCCAAATTTTTTTTTTTCCATTTTTTCCCCAAGGAATTAAGTACTATGAGATCTAGTCTTCGTTTTTATTGTGATTTCACGAAAAAAATTGTAAATTTTTATCTAAACCGACGCTGGCACTTAAAAACTGCAATCGAAAGATGAACGTTTTTTTTTTTTCACAACGAAAAATGCGCCAAAAAAGTGAAGATTTTCTTGCATGGAGTCAGTGAGGGGAACGCATTCCTTTCTACTCCCTAAAGTTTTAGATGAGTTGCCACAACATTCTGTTCGGTTCAGGGTTCGTAAGCTCCGGGAAAACTTGGAATTATCAGGGAAAATGACTTAGTCAAAAATGTCAAGGAATTTTCCAAATGTGTCCCCGAAATTTTTCTTTTCCCAATTTTTTCCTAGGGAATTTCGTTTTATAAGACCTAATCTTCATTTTTATCGATGTATTTAAAAAAAAATTGTAACAATTTTAAAACAATGAAAAAAGTGGCGACCCAAAAAATCTTCAGCAGCCGCCATTTTTGGCTCTCAGTAGTTCCCAAGGGGAAAAAAAATCAGGTGAACAGCAATTATGCACAAACTCAACTGGAGAGAAGACAATTTACTGCTTCGGAAGCACAACCTGTAGATGGGAGGGTCGATCGGGGAAAATCGTTTTTTTTTTTTTTTGATCGGAAAATCATTTCAGCTACGTGTGAAACGTAGTCGCCATCTTTGGTCATTCACAAGATGGAAGTAGATACGATCCAAAAATGTCTAAGTTTCTAAAAACAAAGCAGAATTGGATGTTTTCTTTAATTGAAAACTGATGAAAACAACAAAAAATGGCCTGCAAATTGTTTTTTTATTATTATTTGAAATAATTTTCTTGAGAAATGAAAAATTTTGTTCTTAAAACTTAATCTTATCCTCACTGCCTCGGACGCAAATGTGATAAAAGCTTTTCAATGAATTGTATTATCATGAAGATTTATTATTTTTTAATTGTCTTCATGCAACAAATTAAAAAAAAAGTTATTTCTTATTTTTGGGCATAGCCGCCATATTTGGTCATTCCCAAGATGGAAGTACACAAGACTTTTTCAAGTGCCTAAGTTCCCGAAAACGGCATTGGATGTTAATTGCAATGCAAACTATTGAAAACAACACAAATTGTGCCCTTTTTTTCCGGATAATTTGTAATTATTTTCTGGAAAAATGCAAAATTTAATCTTCATAACATTTTTTTTGTTTTAATTGATTTAGACTCTTATATGCTAAATACTGACTATTTTGCTTTTATTGTAGTTTTTTAAGGATTATTAATTATTTATTACTACTTTTATACTACAAATCCAAAAATCTACTTATTATTTTAAATTTTTCACTTTGTCGCCATATTTGATCGTTTGCACAATGGAAGTAGACTTAAACTTCCAGAAACAGAATTGGGCGTTTATATCAATGTGTAATATTGAAAATAACATTAAATGTGCAAAAAGTTATGAATTTTTGAAAATTAACTATTACTTTCTGGAAAAGAAAGTTTGAAATTTTAATGTAAGCGTCCTTTAATATGTGAAAAAAAAAAAAAAAGATTATTGGCATTAGCCTATGATTGGCGGATGTTGATTTTTGTTACTATGCATTACATGGTATGCCGATTGATGCAACAAGTTAATCATATTTATACTGAAATTTAGCATTGCATTTTGCTCAATATGTTTCGTGTAACCTACTTATAAGAAAATAAAAAGTATGGTAAACCAAAAGCGGATGCTAAAAGGTTGCTGCAGGACTACAGCAAAACGCTATAATATTACGCGTGACATCAAAGAAACGCTAAAATAAGTTGAAAGTACTCTGTTTTCAACAAATAGTAAACAAATTAAAACAATTTTGAACAAAATGTTTAAAAAAAAACTTAAAATTTTGACAGAGAAAACAAACAAAAAAAAAAAAACAAGTTTTTTTTTTTATCTAAGGGGAGAAGTTTCAGTTCTGCATCGCTACTTTAAACAATTTTAATTATTTTGAAAATATTACTATTTAAACTTAAATTTTGAATGAAGCGAGTAACCTGGAATTTTCTAAAAAACAACCTGGAAAACCTGGAAAAGTCAGGGAACTTTTTTTAACCAAAAGTGTATGAACCCTGCTAAAGCACCAAGACTTTATAAATACCAATCAGCATTAATTTAATACCAAGTCATCAGATTCGAATTAAGCTTTAGTTAAAATCCTTAAAAACAATATTTTTGTTCAACTCTGTTTCACTTAAAGAAATCCAAACAATCTTAATTTAACATGTTCTTTTAACGATACAAACTGTATTTCAAAAATAGAAACAGGAAGGAAAAATAGAGTTATTACAATTCGAAAACTCACCAATGTGACGGGAAAAGGTCCAACAAAATAAACATAATTAGTCACATCTCCTAAATGTACCAAAATATGAAGCCGGCGAATGATAAACTTACACTACAATCAATAAAGATAGCTAAAGAAACAACTTTCCTATACTGAAAAAAGTTAAGAACGTTGAATGTAAAAATTAAAAAAAAAAAAGACAGACGATAAAATAAAGGCTATGTCCGAATAGTGCAACCAATTTTAAACTAATTTAAAATAAAAATTCTAGATGGAAACGTTGTTTTAAGATTTGGACAGCAGCCAAAAAATCTCTTTTAAAAGAATTATTAGAATTTTACTTGCTCACCAATATCCAAGATGGCAACAGGAAAGAAATAAAAATTCCCGAATAACGTTATGTTACTTAACGTTTTAATTAATATCTCCGCTAATTAAAGTCCCACAATTACGAGATTGGTCCTATTGTTTTCTTTGGAAAATTTCAAATTGATCGGTACCTCATTTGACTCTCGATTCGCAGCGGTTCTCGAGAAGATAGATCTTCAGACAGACAGACAGACAGACGCGAACAGATTTTAATATTATAGTGGATTTTAACATGAGATTGTATTTTAAATGTTTCAGTGCTAATTCTTGTTGAATAGCATTTTAAAAATTGGTGTAGTTTTACTCAGGATTTGAAAATATCATGTTATTTTCAAAAATATCCGATATTTCTATACATGGATGCTTCACTTGCCAAATCGATCATGAAATAGAAAGTAGAAAAAGTTACGAAGAAGATGGTGTTATCCATAATGTAAATAGGCCCTCGTGTTACATTTTCTGCCAACACATGGTCAGAAATGTACTGAACCAAAAGTTTAACATAAATCCCCATGCTAAGAATTGTTTAAGCACTATTAAAGCAGAAACGATGATTTTTTTAAAAAGTGGAGTTATTCGATTTGGCAACTGAGGCATCTATATATCGGACATTGTGATATGTATCCGATATTTTCAATTAGCACAAATTAAAGTCTTTAGAATAGTAAATGCATCCTCAAATCACTCTTCATTTTCTTATACACACAGTTATTACAGTATGTAGACTTAAAATTAAGGTTTCTTTTATTATTTATATCTCATATTTCATTTAACATTTTTATCAATTTTACTGGTGTTAATTTAGCATTAGCCGTTTTATTCATTTTTCTTCTGTTAGCTACTTTTACAGAGTTGTATGGTTCAGAAATAAAAAATTTGCATTAGTCGGTGCAGTCATAAGACATTTTCTTTTTTTTTCTGACCTACGTTTGATACTTAATTGGGCACTTTTAATATGAATTAAAACTTACATTACTAATAATTTTATGAATATAAAATAAAAAAAGAATATTATACTATTTTGTTATATATTAGTGATGTATTAATACATCGTCGCCTCAGAGCAACAGTAAGATATCTAATCCCAGAAATAATACTAAAATACCTTACTGTTGCTCTGAGGCAACGATATCATAAACTACATAATATTATTATCATATTAATGCTTCATATAGTACTAAAAATATAGTACATAACTTTTTGGTTATTTTTAACAATTTTAATGAACAATATTACTATGATTAATATAATTTTTGCATTGTAAATACTGTAGTTGAAAAAGTAAATATCAAAAATATCAAAATATCATATCTTCAAAATCAATATCAGATATATATCCTGATATATCAGGATATAAGATCAACTGTCGATAATTCGAAGTCCCAAGAGACCGGCTAAAACCTTCGAGTTATGGAAAGTTTCCACAACAGTCTCGAGTTTGGGACCCGATGAAAACTTTGAGATGTAGGAATATTTAATTTATAAACTTCGAGTTATCGAGATTTGACTGTATATCAACTGATATATATTGAGAAACCTTGATTTTACTACATTGTAATTTTTATGAACGTAATAATTTGTGGCAAAATTAGGCTATGAAAGGTATAATGGAAGCAATGATGTAAAACAAGATTAATGTTTGTCCTGAAAATGCAAAAACTAAAAATACTTGTTTGACATATTTGTTTCTGAGAAATATAGTACTGATTTAAATGACTCATGAATGAAATTGTAAATAATACTTTTCTGTTTGTAGGCGAATAGAGCCTTAGCTGCCGGAGACACTCTGTTTGTGGAAGAAGCCTATGCGTCCGTTTTATTGCCTGGTCATTATATCACCCACTGCCATCATTGTTACACGAAGACTCGAGCATTTGTCCCGTGAGTTATTTTATATCATTGCCCTTTCTTCAAACCAACATTTCTTAAATTGGGTTCTGCGGAACCCCAGGGTTTCCATGGAGATCACTCAAGGGTTTCACAATACTTGCACTTTTTCTTTTTTTTCTTCAAAACATTGAAATTAGTTACTTAAAAAATAAGGTTTTGGGGTAGTGTTCAATAAGTATTTTCCGAACAAGCAACTGGAAATATCAATAGTGGATTAAAAAGCTATTTATAGTCAATGTATGGCTTTCAGTTATGTAATCTCTAGGATAAGACTCTTTTATGGAAATGGCATTTGATCCACCCTTGCGGTAGAAATTTAAAATCATGCCATTTAGTGAAATTTAAAAGATAAATGCTGTAAAATTGTGACGAAATTTCTTGTTGGCACTATTACTTTCTGCAACTAAATATCATCATCGGCTTAGTGCTGAACCCTGATATTAAGGATGTATTTATCATAGTAAAAAAAGGTCCCACTTCATTAAAATTAAAACTTTAAAATTTTGTTTGAAACGCAGATGTTTTAGATGTTTGGAGAAATCTTTGTTAATTTTAAAATTACTTTTTTGCATCAAAACATATTTTTTTAAATTAAAAAAAAAGAATTTTGATTGAAAATCAACCATTTCTAGAATGTTGCATGTGTACTATACTATTGAGGAAGAAAATGGGTTCTACAAAAAATGTCAACGTTCAAAAGGGTTCCCCTTGTCGAATAAATTGAAGAACTCTGCTTCAAACCATTCATTATTTTGTTATTTTGTTAATACCATACAATAGTAATGTCTAGTTACTTATTTTTATTAAATTTGTTTCATGTCAAAAACTTAATGAGTTTATTAAATTTATCAGAATTATTTTTAAGAAAAAAATAATTTTCTTCTGATTTTATATTTTTTTACTCTATTTTCATTATGAATCCTAAGACGGTGTACTAGATATTGTTAAAAGTTTTTTGGGGAAAGGAGGGAAGACAACCTCATTTTTTATCTGCATCCTTGGGGGTTAGATAGTTTAATAAATAAAAAAAGTGAGGGTACAATGGTTAAAATTCATACTCTTGTCCTTGCAGTATGAGGTGGATATTACAAAAAATGACCAGGTACTTTAAGTAATGTATGTAATAATAACAACCTTCTTATGCACAAACATGCCAAATGCATTTTTAGAGGGGGGGGGGAGGCTGTATAAAGAACCTCCTTATTTTGTGCAAAAGATGTAAGCTTCAGGGATATCATTCCTTTGCAAAGCTTACATATTTTTGCATTGATAAAGCAATTCTTTGTAACCCTGAAACATGTATGATTAGGTCGCTTATCTGTGTTATGATGTTACTGTATTCATGTAGCTCACTCGGAAAGATGGAGCATTTTTATTTTATTTCTACTTGACCAATACTTCATCAGTGGTAGCTCATGATAAATATCCAATGCATTTCACTTTTGTAGACCTATTTTGATTTTTAAAGTGTTAGATATTTTTTATTCTGACACAATACCTTCTTTTCAGTTGTCATCAATGTTCTCAGGTTCGTTATTGCAGCCAACAGTGTGTCGATGAATCCTGGGAGAAATACCATAAGTGGGAGTGTGGAAATCTCGATTTACTTCATACGGTATGTTTATAGCAGCTCAAATGAACTTATACACTTTTGATTTCTGATTTTAAGCATTCATCCGATCACATGGTTTCTCAATCAAAGTCATTCAAAGTTTCAGCCATTTGCATTTCATGTATGGAGTCATCACTCAAATCGTCAGTGGCGGTGCCACTGACGATTTGAGGGGTTTTGGGATTAAAACCCTCCCAGAACATTCATTTCCTTCATACAAATTGTTATGGTTCCTTTTATGGAACCTATGCTCGCTGGGACATGTAATTGGTAATTGATCATTCACACATTATACAGTGGTGGACAAAATTATAGACTATTTTTTTTTCTTTTGTTTCAATTATAACATGACTCAGTTTAAATTATTTTCATTGAACTGAATATGAATAGTTGAAGAAATAGTTCTAAAATTAGTACATCTTATCAATTAAATTAAAAAATTTATGAAATTAGAAAATTTGCAAATTTAATATTTTATCATTACGTGAAACCTGGACAAAAGTATAAACTGAAAGGTAAAAAATCCAGGATTACGAGAAAGTTTCGTTCGAAAATGTTAATTTAATGCCATAGAATGAATAAATGTTGCCATCAGTGATTGCTAAAAGTTTTGTTTTTGGAAATTAATGAGAAACATATAAATGCACCGCTGGACAAAATTATAAACTCATTTTTTTTTCCATTTTTTTAATCATAATTTAACTCTGTTAATTTTTTTTTCCAGTAAAGATAAATAAATAACTAAATAGTCCTAAATTCAGTATAACTCATAAACTTCATAAAATAAATAATTTAATTTAAAAAATTCTCAACTTTAATATCTCAATTCGCAACTCCAATAAACTATAGGGGCGCTGCAGCCACTGTCTAATGGCGGATGAAAAAGGTAAAACAAACAGATGCCGTAATTTATAACTTGCTTTGAAGCTTAATGAATGACAGTAATATTTCATCGTGCTTGTGGGAAATTTTCTTTTCGATTCCTCTGAAATTACATTACACCATAAACTCTCTAAAGCCTGTAATTTTCTCCAAAGAAAACACGTGGAACGGAATGTTTTACCTTCTTCTTTAGCATTGTTAATCACCGCAAGGTAGCGAATTCGAGCTCTGGAGTTGCGAAAAACACATGAAACCTGGACAAAAGTATCAACTCAAAAGTAAGAAACTCTGAAGTTTGGTAGAATTTTATTTTTAGAGTTTTGAAATGCCTCAAGGTTTAAAACTTACAGAGCAACAAGTAGGAAAAATTGTGGCCTACAGAGATGCTGGTAAAACCCAGCGCCAAATTGCCTATGTAGTTAAATGCTCCCAAGGGGCAGTAAAAAATGTACTGAAGGATCCCCCAAGTTATGGAAAAAGAAAAAGGACGGGGAGGCATTCGAAACAGAGAGATTGAAGGTATATTTTACGCACAGCGTCAAACACTGGAGCTTCTTCCAGTAAAATTCTGAAGACTTTAAAACTCAAGGTGAGCTCTAGGACAGTTAGAAGAGTTCTACAACAAGCTCAGATTATGAAGTGGAGAAAAATGAAAACACAGCCAATGCTGGAGGTTTGGCATATTACTGAAAGATTTCAATTTGCACAGAGACATATGTCTTGGAAAAAAATGTGGAACTCAATTGTTTGGTCCAATAAAAAAAATTCAACTTGGATGGTCCAGATGGCTTAAGATACTATTGGCATGACATTAGAAAAAAAGAACAACACATATTTAGCCGAAGCTTTGGTGGAGGTTCTGTAATGGTTTGGGCTGGTTTCTCTCAGCATGGTGAAGCAGGATTGACGTTTCTTAATGGAAGACAGAACGCTGAAGATTACCAATTAATACTGGAAAATCATCTCTTACCTTTCGCTCATCTGATTCCTATAGGTAACTGGTTATTTCAACAAGATAACGCGAGTGTACACACAGCGAAATGTACAAAAGAATGGTTCAAGCGCTAGAGTATCAGTTATCAAATGGCCAGCTCGTAGTCCAGATCTTATTCCGATTCAAAATCTTTGGGGGACCATGGTTCGCAAAGTTTATCATGATCGGCACCAGTACCAAACCACAGAGGAATTTAAAAGGGCAACACTTTCAGCATGGAACCATATGCCACTGCAGCTGTTGGAAACTCTTGTGAAATCTATGCCTAGCCGCATATTCGAGGCAATTCAGAAAAACGGTGGCCCAAATCATTTTTAAAAGTTAGTAGTTTACACTGATGGCTAGATTTAGTGCAGTGTTAATTTTTAAAATATTTCAAATATTGATTTTTTTTTTTCAATTTGTCCATGTTAATAGCAAAATTACATTTTCCTAAATCTCTGCTTTGTTTTGCTAAAGTAATTGCAACTGTAACTTAATTAAACTCAAAAATTTTTTTTATTTTGTCAGCTTATAATTGTGTCTATGCAGTACCGTAAGTTTGTAATTTTGTAGTTCAGCATTGGTTCATTTTTGGATATTAAATTATTAAGTATTTGAATAAAATTCTACCAAACTTCAGAGTTTCTTACTTTTAAGTTAATACTTTTGTTCAGGCTTTATGTGTTATGAAGATATTAAAGTTGAGAATTGCTTTAGTTAAATTATTCATTTTATAAAGTTTATGAGTTATACTGAGTTTAAGACTATTAAGTCAGTTATTTATCTTAACTGGAACAAAAAAAAGAAAAAAAAAAAACTGAGTTAAATTATGATTGAAAAAATTGAAAAAAAATAAAAAATAAAAAATGAGTTTATAATTTTGTCCAGCAGTGCATTTATATGTTTCTCATTAATTTCCGAAACCAAAACTTTTAGCAATCTCTGATGGCAACATTTATTCATTCTATGCTGTTAAATTAACATTTTCGAACGAAACTTTCTCGTAATCCTGGATTTTTTACCTTTCAGTTTATACTTTTGTCCAGGTTTCACGTAATGATAAAATATTAAATTTGCAAATTTTCTAATGTCATGAATTATTTAATTTAATGGATAAGATGTACTAATTTTAGAACTATTTCTTCAACTATTCATCTTAAATTCAATAAAAGTAATTTAAACTGAGTCATATTATAATTGAAACAAAAGAAAAAAAAATTGAGTCTATAGTTTTGTCCACCACTGTAGCACTAGACTTTACTATTCTTTTCTTTACATTGACTATCTACATCTTTATACATAAATGGCTACTTCTGTGTGTATGTATGTATGTCCAGTGTAATCTTCAAAACTACTGGACAGATTTCAACCATTTTTTCACCATAGATAGCTACATTATCAGGGAGCAACTTCGGCTATAATTTATTCCTAAAAAACTTAGTTTAAAAACATTATGATGGAAAACAGTAAATGTCATGTAACTTCCCCATTTAATGATTAAGTATAAAACCTATTGTTATACGAAAATTCGTTGCTTTACAACAGCAATATTAAAAGTAATCTTAATGAAATTTTTGAATCAAGGCCTCTCTGGAGCAAACATGAGTTTGAAGGCATTTAAACATTCGGAAACTACTTTTTGCACACTTAGGGAAACAGCTTTTTTTTTCTTTTTTTGTGTGTGTACTATTTAATTAAATAAAGTGCAGTTTTTTTAGTGATCTTTGTCTTTGTTAGTTCATGTTTTGGAAATTCTTTTAATTTTTATATGCTTTCGTTTCTAAATGAAGACTCGTTCGTTCTTTATACTTATTGCTATTTTACTTTTATGGGTAAGAAAGAAGCTCGATTTTTAATCACGTCAAAGCGGTGTGTTTTGAGTTCTTTCAGTTACGAAAGTTACGTTAGAAAACGAAAGAAAGTAGCGATTGTTTCTCACAATTATTACTGACCCAGGCAATGACGGGTATTTTTGCTAGTAATAAATACTATATACAAGACAAAGCGTGTTGCCAATGCGTACAACTCCAGAGTTCGTTTCAATCTGCTCTCTTCTGAGAGAATGTTCTCCCCAGTGACGTCAGAGGCTCCGACGTCACTACGATTACGGTAGCAGAGTTCGATTAGTTCGATACATCACACAAATCAAGGGGAAAAAACAGTACTTAAACTTTTCCAAGCAGATGGGTTTCAAAAAAATATCTTACTGCTTTTAAGGATCAGGAAGCAATGACAAATTACTTTCTACAGTTGGCTCTCTATTTAACGACTTTCAAGAGACCACAAAAAATCGTCCTTAAGGCGATAAGGACTTTCAGATGAGTAAAAATTGGTCAAACAACCGGTTTTTCATTCATTATTTTTCTAAAAACTAGACCTTTAGCCGAACGGTTTAAAAAAATTAAAAAATTGAATCGGTGGAAAACTGGCGAAGATATGACACTTTTTGTGGGAGCCACACCCTTTTTTTACTAAAAAATGCATATGAAATTCAGAGTAAAAAATGCATGGAATGTTTTAATTTTTAATACTAATAACATTTCAAATGAATCATAAGACCTTATTTGCGGTAAATTTGTATTAAAAAATTGGATCGTTTATTCAATAATGAAATTTGCGAAGTAAAACAGAAAATGTTGATTTTCTCAAAACTTAATTTTCGACATTATTACAAAATTCAAACTGTTCGTTGCAAACCAATTATTATTTAAATTTACTGAAAATTGTATGCCAAGTATTTTAGTGGTGTGTTAACATTTTGTTGTGAAAGATTTTTCTGTTTGGTTAGTTTTGTGGAGTATATTTGCTATATTTTATCAAAATGTAAACATATTTTACCAAAAAGTTTAGTTTTTGGCTTTTTCCCCATTATTTATCTTTACCACAAAATTTTGAAAAAGTAATTCCAACATTCTATTTTTGGTTGTTTTATGTATCATATTTCGCTAGTATTTCATAATTTTGTTGAAATTTCATTCTCAAGGAGTAATATAACAAAAACATTATAAACTCAAAATTTAAATTTAAAAAAATTATAAATTTTAAAATAATTCAATGAAATTTTATATTTGAGTTGGGATTAGCATCATGCATTTATGCTGAAAATTTCAAAGTAATTCATTGAAAATTACTTTAAAAAAAATTGAAACCCCTGTATCGTCTTAAGTAGAATACATCCTTAAATAGAATGCTACAGTGGAGCATCCAGGTTTGTGAAAAGTTGTCATTAAATAGAGGAAGTCATTAAATAGAACGTCGTTAAGCAGAGAGCCAACTGTATTTCTTAAATATACAAGTAATGTTTCACAATGAGCGTCCCTACAGGTACAAGAGAGAAAAAGAGGTATCAGTAAAACGTAACAAGATATCATGGTCACTCAGTACTTTTTAGAGAAACCTATAGAGAGGAAGTCTATTACACACCTGATTTTCTGAGGCTCCTCCCCAATTCTCAATGAAAGGTCGGAAACTATTGTTAGCTAGCATTTGATATTTATAAAGACACTAATGTGTTTGAAGAGGAGATTTTGAATGATCTCGCAAAACCCCCCCTCAAAAAAGGAATATAAGATTAATGTAAAACTAATGAGAAATATACTGAGCTTCTCCCCACTTTCTTTGATCTCTCATTTTTTTTTTGCATTTTTATCATCTATTGTACGTTAGCTTTGTTGTACAAGATTGCTTATTTAGTTTCCACTAAAAAAGAATCACATACACACACACACACACACACAAAAAAAAAGGCCTACTTCAAGCATTTTCCTGTTAGTATTGAATCCAAAATGCGTTTCTTCAAATATCTCAAACTCATTTTTGCAGATACTGCTGTTTACCTGCCCACGGTAGTGTGAATGAGTAATTATGAATTCGTAGAAGCTCTTTGAAAAAATATGTTGAATATTTTTGCATTGAAATGAAAGTGAAAAAAAGTAACAATTTTCGGTTTTGAAAACAATCTAAGAAAATTTTCTGGCTATGCCACTGGGAGTGCGCCAAAGCCACATGATGTCAGGCTTTGAGAAAGGAGGAAAGTTCGTGAAATTGTGACAGTTTGTGACAAGGAGGAGGTAAGACGTGTGACATCACACATTTGGTTGATATTCAAGTTTTTTTTGGTAACAATATGTTCATGAATATTGTGTGAAGTGTGACAAGGTGAGGGAATGGTGGTCAAATATCTAATTAAAGTTATTCTGTTTGGGTTTATGCTTCACTTGTTCTGATATACGTTATTTGTTGAATCTTGGTGTACATCTTTAAGGGCTTTTGGCAAAGAAATTCACTATAAGAAAACACTTGTTAAAATTTTTACCAACGAATGGAAAAGGGGTGAAAAGGAAAGAAACAGTAAAAATCTAAGAGCAACAAATTTATTTTGTGACAGGATTAATTCAACAATTTTCTCTCAAAAAATGATTTAAGTTCTCCCATGTATTTTGACAAAGGGCAATTAATTGTTTTCCAATTTTTATTTACTTCATATTTTTGCATTTTTGAAGTGTAAAGTATTTGAGATTATTAAACTTAATTTTATTTCTGCATAAAGTGACTAATGAAATTTTTTGGAGTAATTTTATTTTTACTTTGAAGGTTGGCATTGCTCATCTTAGTTGTCGTGTCATCTTAATTACTGGTCTCAGTTATTTGCAAGGTAAGCAATAAAATCCTCTCTTCAACCCATGAAAGCTGTTGAAGCCTTTTTGAAATCCAAATGATTGTCTTTAAAAGCAATGTTTCCTGAATAATTTCAGTTTAGTATTCTGCAGTTTTAAAAATAACAAAGTCAATCTAAGCATCATAAAGACATCTCGGATGAGTTTTCTATTGTCAAAATGAAAAATGTAGGTGCCGTTTTTAATAAACTAAAGGAGCTTTTAGGCATTTTGATCCAATAGAAATAATTCTTCAATTTTTCTGCAGGATGGCACAAGATTTACACATTTAAAAAATTCTGCTGCATCTACTTAGATGATATTTGATAAAAACAAATCACTGTATTTAAAAGAAGAAAAAAAACATCTCCCAATTTATCTGAAATGCAATATGATTATCAGAATTTTTTTGTCCTGAATTAATTGCCTCGATAGTGTGTCATGTATATTATGGATTGCGAAAGAAAAGGCAGGATGAGACAAAAACTTTTAGGTGCATCAGTTTTAGCTCCTGTATTTAGAAATCTAGGTGCCAAAATGAAATTTTTGGTCTCAAACTAAGACAAACAATTGCTTATTTCTAAAAATAGTACTATTGAGTATATTTTGAGCTGTACTTAGTAGTACTATAGTACTTTCTAACAAAAGAAGTTTATGAGCCCTAATGTCTTTTCAACTTATTCAATGTGTAAAGAGCTTGAAATCTCTAAAAATACACATAAAATTGAAAAAAAAAGGGGGTTCTCAGCTTTCATAAAAACTAAGCACTCAGTATACCATTATTATGCTAAGTACCATTAAGAACTTAATCAATATTAAAAGTTGTAAAACCATTTTTTTTGGGTGGGGGGAGGGGATGAGGAAGGGTTCATAATAATTCTTATGTGTATATGTATGTATGCTTGATGGTTGTGAACCTGATCATTATTGGTAAAGCATTGAACTTGTTACTAAACTAATAAAACTTTGTCTTTCCTGAATAATTATAACTAGTGTTCGCCCAGTGGTCGAAATTCGACCATATTCATAAATGAATATTTGAGAAAACTTGTATGAATTTATTTATTTCTAACATTTTTATTTCTACTCTTACTCATGATCACTGCATACCTAGAAACATACAATTTTTATATGTGCACACAATACCAAACAGTAATAATTTATTCCAATTTTGCTTTTTGTTTGTTAATCTCAAAATAAATGGGTGAAAGCGGATATTTCGGTAATGAGGTGGATTCTGAAATTTTAAAAGTATTTTTTTCTGAAAGAGCATGTTTAAAAACATAGGTTTTAACCATTTTCTAAATAAGTTGAAAAAAAAAAATGTTTTTTAATAATTATTTTAATCGTTGCGCAGATTGAAATTCATTTTTTACGCTTCTGCACATGGCAGCAAAAGCAATAAAATGCCATTCACTGGTGCCATTAGCGCACAGCGCAAATTATCATAACCTGGAAATGCGGTTCACAGCAAAGCGTAAATACTTAGCTCAGCAATGGAGTGGCGCTCCAAAGTCTGCTAACCTAACGTCCGCCATCTTTATTTTTAACTGATCGTTCAAAATGTAACGAAAAACCAAACAGTTATCGTTCATTAAGCCCGTGAGTTTCGTTAGACTTAATGAACACACCCAAAATATCTTTCTTCTTCGATTTAGAAGTGAAACAAACATTTTAGCATATTAAGGTAAATGTCAAACCAAATTTAATTTTGAAATATTTACATGGAGGATAAGAGGCACATGACCAGAAATGTTACCATATTTCCAATTATTCGGAACCCACAATGATCCTCCTTTCCTTTACAAAAGGAAAAACTTTAACATGTAATACAAAAATTACAACATATTTTTCTTTCCAAACTATTCCATATATGTTTTGAATTGTTTTTAGTGCTGAAGTTTTGTGATGAATTTCTCTTTACAGAAAACAGAGATGAACTGACCAAAACATCTTGTTCTCTGTACCCGTTCGACTTTCCGGACGGGAGGTACAGGAGCAATTATTACTCCGTGTATCATTTACTGACCCATACGGATGACATGAACGTTGAAGACACATTCCAGTATGCTCTTGTAAGTTGTACTTATGTATGATTCTGTTAGATCATAAAGTAATTTTTTAGATTAGGTACAAAACGAAATAAATTCAAGTGCAAAGTGAAACAACAAATGATGACTGTAAATAGCCAGTTATGAGTTACACAAGTTTGTAAATTTCCTTCATTAATTTTGGCCTGTCTGAAAATTTTGTCAGCCAAATTAGTTAAATTTTTAAATTAACTGATATGACTAATTAATAGTATGATTCTGAAATATTTTTACTATTAACATTTTCTCATTTTCAAACTTTTTGTATTTTTTTGCACATGGCTAACTTTTCACATCATCTTTCTTTTTATTTTCGCTAAATATTTGTTGGTTAATAATGTACATTTATTAATAAATATTAGGTATTATATTTAGATTAAAAATGACATAAACAGTAGAAACTCATTTAACGGAAGTTGGTTTCATTTTTTTAAACAATATTAGAAAGTTTATTTTAAGATCACTGGAGGCAACAAGTCTTGTTGCAGACACCGAGGTATCTGCACAATTCAGAAGGTTCAAATGAAGAGTAGTAGTATTGAAACAGGTGAGATTTTAACTAAATTCTCAAAGAATATGATGTTGGACTTTCAACAGTGTGGTATATACAGCATGAAAATTGCAAATAACTGAAACATGTGAAAAAACTGGACAACGTTCTTTTATAAATATTTTATTCAGAAAAGAAGTAAAAGAGCACCGTATCTGAAATTAAGCTCCAACAAAATGCTCTTGAAAAATAAATTTATTACTTAACAGACTTTGCTTCCATTGTTTGATTAGACACTCCATTATGGGTCTGACATGGACCAATAAACTTGCCCACTTTGCCTTATTATAGGCAGACTCTAACTTAGTTTTCCCAGAGTGAATTCTTGGAGTAATTTGTAATGAGTCTATTTATACCAGTGGAGTTTTATCCCGGTTTATCTTATTCAGTATTAGTTTGATTTACTATAATCAGAACATAGTTTTTTTCTTTTTTTGGCAATGAGTGAGCATTGATCATGGTTAGAGATATTTTTTCTAAAGACTTGTGAGATTTTAATTAATGTTTTATTGCTCAATAAAGCTATTTAATTTTACAAGCTTGAATTATTACCAGACTGCAATGCAGCAATTTATCAGAAAAAAGTTATTTTAACCATTTAGTTTTGAAAGATGTAACTTGTAAGTTGCAAAATTTTCTATTCTTTACTTATGGGAATGCAGCATTTATTTTTTAATTTGCCTATAATGTAAGGTAAAATTTTGGGTAAATTTTCTAATGCATTGAGAAAACCATTTTGGGTGAAAAACTTTACTCCCTACCATCCCCAAAAGTGCCTATAACTTTTTTTATAGTCATAAACTGACTATAAAAAAATAGAGCTAGAAGCTTCGAATCTAGGGAAAATCTTCTACAGGACTTTTATTTTTTAATTTTTTTCAATGGCTATTCAATGATATCAAATTTGAAAAGGTAGGACAAATACTGTCTGACCACCAATGAGATGGAAAAGCAAACATCTGGTTTACTGGCAGAAATGGACTCATCTACTAGTTTGCAGAGATGCCAGATGTGTGTTAACAGAGGCACTTTAGAATGACTCAAATGTTTCTTTTTCCCTCTCATTCAGATGGACTTGTCTTAACAGGCTGTCTGCCAGTTCCTTAACAACTGTGTGTAGACTGTAGGGGAATGTGGGGCAAAGTGAAATAGTTAAGATGACTTAGCTTTTCCAATTAAAGAAAATAGAGTGGGAAAAATTTCATCTTTTTTTTCATGGGGCAAAGTGAAAAATGAAATATTTTTCTACTGAAATATTTTCTTCTTGATTGTAAAAAATAGTTTTAAACAAATGAAGGAGTAAATAAAAGGATGAATAAATAAATGAAATGATAATGAAGCAATAAACTAAAAAAATAAATAAATTAATTTATATATGAGGAAAAATAAATGAGTGAATCAAATAGCGAATGCGAAAGAAAATATAAGTGAATGAATGAATAAATCAGTGAATTATTAAATGAAGGAATGCAAATAGATTAGTCAATAAATGAATGCATAAGTAATTTAGTAAATAATTAAAAAAGTAAACAAAATGAAGTACAGTCAAACCTCGTTATCGCAACACCTGGATGTCACGTCACTTTTTCAAAATCTCGAACTTATGCCATATAATGTTTAGTACCTGGACGACCGAGCCTCGCTCGGCTTTAAAAGAATTATTTTTTGTCAAATTGTGTTTTTTTAAGGTTCAATACTTTTCCAAATATACTTTAAAAGCTTCACGTTAACGAAATATTATGTACTCGACCTTCTTATAACACTAAAGTACCAAACAGAGAAGATTCTGAATGTAATTAAATCAACATTTTGCTTTAAATTATCTGTTACGTTTGTTTCCACTATACAATTTTCTTGTCATTAATCAAAATATTTTGACCTTAGTTATGCTATGGTGAAATCGGTTTTTAACCGAATACTTCCTTTCATACTATGATGCTTTTCACGATTTTATCCCAATCGAGATTTTTTTTTTTTTTGAATAAGTACTTTTAAGTTTTTACGCCAGAAAATGCTACATACAGCAAGATATCCACAAACCATTCCAACAAATGATAACAACTGTCTTAACAAAACGTAAACAATCTCAAGACATACACTTCTTCGAAATAAAATTTAGATGCGTGATTTAAAAAACATGTTAAACGATTTGAAGTGTAAAAAAAATAAATAAATAAAATAAAATAAAATAAGATGGTCAAGCAATAGTTTCCTTTAAAAAAGAAAAAAAGCCTTACATCGACTTATATAATGCTTTTGAATTTGTTTTCAGCCAAGTGTGTTTGAAATTAGCCAAAGTGGCTAATATCACCAAGTGGCCAAGCAAGTATAAAATTTTAAAGCGAGAAGAGACAAATTTTTATTGTTATGGTTGCAAATCGTCTGCTTGATGCGTCAACTCACAGTTTACTTCGAGGCTGAACTCAATTTGACTTTATGTTAAAAAACTGTTTTTTGTAAAAAATCGCGTTTTTACAGAAAAAACACTGATGTAGATGAACTTAGAATGCAAAACTACAATTAACTCCAAAATTTCATCCAAATCGTTAGAGCCGTTTCCGAGATAAGAAATATATACATACCCACAAGAATTGCTCATTTAAAGATATAAGATGTTCAATTGCTCCGGGTTTTTCTAGTTTTTTGGTGCAACTCCAGTTGTCAAATTCTGAACTAAAGTGAAGTCTTTAATTGGTTTCTTTCTTTCTGATAAGTACAGAAAACCCTTTTTTTATTCACTGAATAATCAACTTTGTGGAAGGGAGAAGTATTAAAAAGGTTATGCAAAAGCTAAGCAAGCCCTTATTGAAAGTATTTAAGAGTTGAGAAAAAAAGGAAAAAAATGTGAAGTATTTTTTTTCCTTATACTTTTAGTTTTATTCAGCAATAATTTAAATTTATATTCGCTAAACATAATTAAAAACATCAAAACTAATAATTTCATTATTAAATCTATAATTTTGTTATAAACAAATGTTTCATTATGAATTTTAATACTATTCCGGTTATGACGTGGCTCCGGCTTGACGACACTTTGTTGACAGTCCCAAAGGTGATGTGATAACGAGGTTCAGGTGTATTTCACTTTGCTCCCGCAAGTGTTTGACTAAGTGTTCAAAAATGTTTAAAATACAAAAAAGCTTAATACTAACAAAATAAATGCCACACAAAATAGAAGTAGGTCGCAAATATTTAAAATGTGAAGGGGACTCTCGCTCTGGGGGGGGGGGGGATGTTGATAAAAAGAACTTAATCATTTGATTAAAACAAAAATTATTTTTGACAGCAAAAATTATTTTGAACAGCAGAATATTACACTTTGAGTATCCATTTTTGAAAATTGCTTGTATTATCACATGCTTTGCTCTTGAGAGGTAATTCTTTCCTGACTGGAATAGACTACGTGCGTTACTACACAGTTAAAATATTACTAGATGGGTAGCGCTAAAAGCAGAGTAAATATTTCACCATTTCACTTTGCCCCACATTCCCTCACACGTGTCACACTCTCCAGCTGAACGAGCTCTTCTCGTCCCCCAGACCGCCCTCCTGCTCCTGGTGCTCCTGGACCGCCTCAACTACTTCGCCACCCTGGAGAACCAGACGCTGCGGGAGCGCCTCATCAGCTGCAACCTGAACCCGGGCAGGGTGGGCTCCGCCCCCTCCACGCCCACCCACAAGCGCAGCCCCGTCCACGCCCAGGAGGAGGAGGAGCCCCCGCCCGCCCAGGGGCCCCCCGCCATGGAGCTGTTTGTGGGGGGGCTGCTCCTGCGCCACATCCTGCAGCTGGTGTGCAACGCCAACGCCATCACGGAGCTGCAGGCGGTGCCCCAGCCTGGGGGCGGCTCCGTCCTCAACCAGCGCCAGGTCAAGGTCGCCACCGGCATCTTCCCCACCACGAGCCTCATGAACCATTCGTGCAATCCATCGGTCATATCCAGGTGAGTGGGTTGTGAGCGTTTCGGCCTGTGCTGCCGTGCTAAGCGCAGATGTGGTATCTGCAGTAGAGCTCAAAATGAGAAATTGATGATTAAAGTTTTACAACTCGTTTCTTTGATTTATGACTTACTTAAACGCTCAACTTGCGGTAGTTGTTTCGGAAATAACTTATCTAAAAACCGTGAGAGAGTATTTTTGTAAAAATCTTAATTTAAAATTAATAAATGTAGTTACGACACATTTTCTTTTCAAAACCTTTCCATATATTAAGCTATTTGCACCGTAAGTGACAATTACTAGGCAGTTTTAGGGGTATCTGCACAGATACGACAATAGTAGCTTAGTAAAACAACCCTCAATGTATCATTAAATAATACTGAAAACATCTGCTTTCTTTGGACTTAGATGTTTCGCTTTATTTTGTTGTTAATACAAATCTAACAGATTCTACCTTCTGAACGATACCATTTTCAAAACTCCGGACAGTTAAAACTGTAATCCATAACAATTTTCTGTTCTTTATATTCAAAGAATGTTCTTTTTACAATGTTTTTATTTTCTAGATTCATTTTTACCGAGCATGAAGATAATTTTGGCGGCAGACGATACTTAAATAAAAATATGACGGGCCGTAGAATGAAATGCGTTTTTTTTTTGCATGAAAGAATTAGATATGAATATTTTACATGCATTTCGTTTTTAGAATTTACATTTTAAATAAACTTTTAAATAGAAAAGCTGAATATTTACTTTAACAATTATGCAAAGTTGTATTAGTTTTTATTATCAACATGTATTCAACGGTAAACTAATTTTAATATTCTGTGTTACACTAAACTGCTACATTATTAAATATGCTGCTTTACTAAGGTATAAATGTTGTATCTACAAATTACTAAGGAAAAAAGTGGTAACTGCGCAGATACCACTTTAAAGGCTTAGTATTTGTCACTTACGTTCAAATTACCTTAGCAAACTAAGCTAATTTGCAGTTACGACTTTTTTCTTAGAGCTTTTTTTAATATTTCGCTTTCACAAATCGCCAAAAAACTTGAGATTTAGGTAAATTAAATTACTAACGACCACCTGGTGACAATAACTCAATTTTGATAAAATGTGCAGATACCACATCTGTGCTTAGCACGGCAGTGTGGTGGTTTTAACCACGGATAAAAACTGGTTAAAGCTGGCTTGGGTAAAATCAGTTTTGTCCAGTTTTGGCCATTGGACAAAAATGGCAGTGTTTGCAGAAATGAGTTTTCGGGATATTTGAAGAAACTCCTTTTAGATTCAATACTAACAATAGAGAAACGTTGAAATTTGGCTTTTTTTGCGCTCTTTTTCAGGGAAAACCATATAAGCAAGCTTGTGCTGTGAAGCTAATGTACAATACTCATAGATGACAAAAATGCAAAAAATTGGAAAATGAAAAATTTTCAGCTATTGCCTTTTACTGCATTTGACCATATAGGAAATGATAAAGTTTAAAATCAAAATAAATGAGTACATAAAAGAAGTTTGGATTATCATTCCAATAACTCAGTCACTATTCATTATTTAAGTGAACAGTTAATTTTACACCCTATGCAAGTAATAAATGACAGCATGTTCCTAAATTGTTAATCACACCATAGGAGAAATATGTAATATTTTTTTTTTGAAAATATGTTTCCACAATATATACTTTTTTCATAGTTTTATACATACAAAATAAATTTCAAATTTCAGGGACCAATCCAGGATTTTTTTCTTGCTACCAATTTTTGTGAAAGTATTGCATCATTCTATTTTTGTGAAAGTTTTTTTTATCAGCATTGTTTTTGTGAAATTTTAGACGCATCCTAATTTTTGTAAAAGAAGTAGTGGAACAAGTGAAATTTTAGTTTGAAAAGTGTAAATGTCATCTAGTATTATTTTTAACAGGTTTCGTTTTTTTGGGGGGGGGGGGGGGGAGTTAAAAACCTAAGAAGCAGTGTTCGCGCTCAACTATCCGTAACATGGGTCCCAGGGACCCATTAATGAAATAGATTTGGGTCCTTTGGTGGAAAAAATGAGTCCCTTAAATTTTAAACAGAAAATCTTAGTGTGTAAATGAATAATATAAAAATATTTATACTTGGGGGGGGGGAGGCATGAAATAAAATAAATTGGTTATTTTTGCCCTAATTTTTTTGTGATTTTATCATTGTAAAATTATTTTCAAATAATACACTTGCAAGACTCAGTTATGTGAGAAACTATTTGGTCAGTTACAATGAGATTAACTCAAAATTTACTTTAAAAATGGGTTTTACCATAAAATATAAAACAAGTGCCTCTGATTGATCAAGCAAAAAGCACTCCCTTAACTTTTGTTTTCCTGGAAATTTTTCTTAGTGAAAAAAACAAACAGACCCCCCCCCTTCCCAATTATCATTGGCAATTACATAATAATAATAATAAATCGCAAGCGAATGAACACAACGCAAAAATCGCGATCACAAAAACGAAACATTTTCTCATATGAGTGTGAAAATTGCTCATTTGCAATCTTAAATCAGTATATTTGACTTGATTTTGACTCGTTCAAAATATGTTTTGGTTTTTGTTATTTTTAAAATCGCACCATTTTGAAAATGGCGCGATCGATTAATACCCGACTTTTGCAAGTCCAAATAAAAATAACCCATCAGAAAGAGATGAATTATTAGAAAAAGAACAAGGTTAAAGTGCTTTTGTATAAAATTCAAGTATTCATAAGCAATTTAACAAGAAAAATGTCAAGTTCCGAACTCTTTGTTGACATAAAAAAATTCCTTTCCTGAACTTTCCCAACGTTCTAAGCCCATGTAGCAGTTGTTTTTGAAAGGAAAACTAATGTTTAAAAACTCGTCGTTTATTTGAACACTTAATCATAACTATTTACAGGAAAATAAAATAAAAACAGAATCGCTTAAAAACAAAAACGATCTCCATCTATCAACTTGATAGTCACCCTCACTCACTCATTCATTCCAAACACCACCTCATTCCATCTCAATGCACGTGTCTTATGCACGTCGACTCGGCACGTGCCGATCGCCGATTGGCGATGACGTCAATCGCGTCAGCCCGCACCCAGCCGACGTGCAAGAACGAATTTGCATGGGAATCAATTTTTTCAATAGCCAACATCGGCCCCCTTCCCGTGCAAATCACTCTTCAAACATACTATCACTTTCACAACATCAAAAACATCAATTGCAAATGTAACTAACATTTCAAAAACACAATACATAAATATCACCAGTATTAAATCAAAAAAATTTGAAATTTGAAGAAAATCTAATAAGTAAAAAGTTTAGCATAACTAAAGCTCGATAAGTTCACTTTGAAATAAAGTCAAAAAGTTCAAAGTCAATGAATCTCAAAAAATCACACAGCATCTCGCTGGTCAAAACGTAAAGTCCGGAAAAGTCATTCTTTCCAAAAGAAAGCACATTCAAACAAATACTTGATCACAAAATTTCTTCAACTCCAATCTAGTAGGTGGCTTCGTAAACAAATCTGCAACATTTTCTTTCCCAGAAACAAATTTCAAATTGAAAATTTCATCATTTACTAAATTGCGAATGAAATGGTATCTAACGTCTATATGTTTCGTTCGCGCATTTTCTACACTTGATTTCGTGAAATCAATTGCCGATTTGTTGTCGCAAAATAAAGTACAATCTCCAAGACTGAAGTTCAAATTTTTATCCGCTAGTACATTTTTCAGCCACACAGACTCTTTCGCCGCGTCAGCTAGTGCGATATATTCAGATTCCATCGAGGACAGACTCACACATTTTTGCTTCGTTGTTTTCCACACAATAGGAACTTCGTCGATAAAAATTATCATTCCTCCCAATGAAACTCTGTCGTCCCTACTTGCAGCGTAGTCGGCATCTGAAAAACTTTTCATTTCAATGTTTCGCACTTTGGACAAGTTCAGCTTATATTCTTTGGTAGACCTAACGTAACCTAGAAGCTTAAGTAGTATTTCCCAGTGTTTGATTCCGGGATTTTCCTGCACTTGCGATAAAACATTTACCGCGTAGGTTATGTCGGGGCGAGTGCGGTTTGCTAAAAATGCTAAACTACCGAGCAAACTTCGATAGGGAATTCTTTCCATTTCTTCTATTTCACACTTCGAACTTGGGCAATCTAATTTTGAAATAACAGTTCCCTTTACTATGGGTAAAGAAGTTATCGGGATTTTATATTCTTTAAATTTGTCACAAATTTCTTCTATGTAACTTTGTTGATGCAAATACAAATTTTTATGATCTTGACAAAATTCGATCCCTAACAATTTTCTCGTTTCTCCGAGGACTTTCAGATCGAAAATTTTTCGCAGACTTTTTATGACTTCATCTATATACTGGTTTTCCTTTCCGAATATTACGATATCATCTACGTAGAGTAATAGGATGGTATTTCGTCCTTTAAAAACGCAATTACACCATTCTACTTTAATGAAATTAATATTTTTTAATGCTTTCTCGATTTCTATATACCAGTTTCTTCCGCTTTGATGTAGTCCGTAGATTGACTTTTTCAGAAGACAAACTTTATTTTTATCTTTACAAAAACCTACGGGTTGGTGCATATATATACTTTCCTTTAATTCGGCATATAAATAAGCGTTTTTTATGTCTACTTGACAATTTTTCCAACTATAAAAAACAAACCAAAATACAAAAAAATAGTCTAATAATTGAAAAATTGACTACTGGGCAAAAAAGCGTCAAAATCTTCTCTCCTTTGTTGACAACCTAAAATTACCAATCTCGATTTGAATCTTGAAATTCGATTATTTACATCCCTTTTTACGCTGTACACCCATCTATTTCCTAGTATAGTTTTGTGCGGCGGTCTCTCAACTAACTCAAAAACTTTTCTTTCTTTCATCGTATTTAACTCGTCGTTCATGGATTCGATCCAATCTTGAGCATTTTCTGATTCTATAGCGTCCTTGAAACTTGTCGGAATTTTCACCTCAACAATGTTCGCTTCATTTTTTTCAGTTTCGCGTTCCGTATCATTTGCAAATTTAATCTTTCCCGAAAAAACATTCTTTCCGCTGAAATCAAACAGCTGTTTTTCGAATTTTAAATTTTTACTTTTGCAATATTTTTCTATATCATTACATGATCTAAATCTTTGTTTCGTTCCCTCTAAGAAATAATAAATGTCATTTCGCGTTCCGTCTGGTCTCGGCACTGCATTTCTAACCCAATTCAATTCTGACGCGCTTTTCGCTAATTCAGATCCGTTTTCTTCGGAAACTTTCTCAGTTGAATCTTCACTAGATGTTCCACCTTCATCGCGATTTTGCGCGCTTTCTTCCTCATCTAACTCATAATGGAATTCCGAGTATTGAGTTCGTTTTTTAGGTTTTTCTATTGGGTCCAGGACTTCTTCCACTGCATTCTTATTTTCATTAAACTTAACATTACAAGTTTCAATTACTTTTTGCTCGTTATTTAACCAAATTCTATATCCTCTGGTATTTATCGCATATCCTATCATTATTCCCTCCACTGCACGCATTTCGAATTTATTTCTCCATTGCTTTGGAACATTAACGAAAGCTTTGCTTCCGAAAGCTTTTAGGAATACTACCGAGGGTTTTCTGCCGAAAAACATTTCAAAAGGGGTTTTGGTTGTTTTATGACAAATTCGATTCCAAGTGAAAGTGAAACAATATAACGCTTCTGCCCACCATTCATTGTTCATTTTCGCGTCTTTTAGCATTGCTTTTATCCCGTCTAAAGCTGTCTTGTTGAAACGTTCGCAAATCCCGTTTTCCTCTGGTGTATAAGCATTTGTTCTTTGGGCTTGAATACCGTAAGAACTTAAATACCGTTCAAACTCTTCATTGCAAAATTCGCCCCCCCGTTGTCTGTACGAATGCTAACAAGTTTCTTTCCCGTTATTCTTTCCATTTTCTTATGATAGTGGATGAATTTGCTTAAAACTTCATCTTTTCGTTTTAAAGTGTAAACAGTCACGAAACGACTAAAATCATCAATTATCGAAAGAAAATATCTACTCCCACTTTTTGATGGCGTTGGTAGAGGACCACAAACGTTCCATAAAAACTAACTGTAGTGCAGAATTTGAGGTCTTAGGATTTGATTTAAAAGAAATCCTAGTTGACTTAGCTAGAATGCAAACTTCACATTTTTCGTCTGGTTTTTCTATTTTTGGAAGACCATTCACGCTTTGATTTTTACTAGTATCTCGGATGTAATCATAATTTATGTGACAAAATCTCCTATGCCAAAGGTTAGAGAGTTGATTTTGTTTAACAGTTCCAGCATTTACGTTAAATCCGACTTCCGTTTGTTTATTTTCTACAATTTGCGTTTGTTTAACAGTACCGGCATTTACGTTAAATCCGCTTTCTACTTGTTTATTTTCTGCAGTATCGTACGCAAACGGTTCTACATAGTATAAACCCTCTTCTCTCCGTGCATAAAATAGCTTTCGCCAATTATTGAAGAATACGCAAATTTTTCCTTTACTACCAACAAAATGTGCACCGGCTGCTTCTAAACGTGCACCGGAGATTAAATTTTCTTCTCATGTTTGGGTTGTATAAAACGTTAGTTAACTCTATCCAATTAACTTTCCCGTTCATTTTTTACAGCAAATCTCACAGTTCCTCTTCCCAAAACTTTACTATTAGCATTTCCCACTGCCAAAGCCATATTTACATCGGAAATTTCTTCAAAATTTTTCATTAAGTTCTTGTTATTACAAAAATGCGTTGTTGCCGCACAATCAAAAATCCAGTGAAACTGATTCCTATTACAATCTTTACCTGCTCCTGATTCAGAGGTCGAAATGTAACTCTCAACTAACATCGAATATTTATCATTGAAGTTCGAAAAGTTATTACGATTTACGTTACTTTTACATTGCGCGATCAAATGTCCGTATTGATGACATCTATGACACGGTCCTATTAACTTTCTATCCTTCGTATTTTTAACAAATTTAGCATTTTCCTTTGTTTTCTACTACTTTTCCTGTCTTCTTGCTTCTATTAGTAATATTGAAAGCACTCACCTCAGGTTTTTCATTGTCGGCTTTTACCTGTTTCAGCCTACTTTCTTCTTTCACCAGCTCCTCAGCAATCTTGTTGATGTCAAAATCTTCATCACTCCAACGGTAAATTAGTTGGATTTATACCGGTATATTCCGGCGGTAAATGCCTAATAACTTGGAAACCTTGAAAAAGCGAATCTAAAACTATGGCCCGCGTCATACAATTTCTTCACAGCTAATTTAACTCTAGCTATAAAAAGACCCATTTCCTTCGCTATCTTTATAACGGATGTTAAAGAATTCATCCAAAAGTTGTATAACTCTCGCTCGCGTTTTTGGTTCAAACTGAGCTTGTAGAATCTCCCATGCTTTCTTGCCATCTGCAGTGTCTTGAATAAGTGGTCTGAACTCAGGCTTTATAGCATAATAAAGTGTGGTGTAGGCGCGATCCTGCAACAGGAGAAATTCGCTACGCTCACGACTAGTTGCCTTTTCATCTAAAGCGACTACTTTCCCTTCAATAAATTTCCAACATCCTTTATCGAGAAGTAATACTTTAACATCTATTTTCCATCTATCCCAGTTCTTTTTGCAGAGCAGTTCAAAACCTTCGGGGAGCAAAGCCATGGCTGTAAAGCAATGTTCAAAATTTCTAACTTAAACTTGAAAATCTTCAGACTTTAAAAAGCTCATATGATTTTTCAATCCTTACGGCCCCCGAAGCCGATATATCTCTCAAAATGAAATATTGCAACATGGGCACGGCCCATAACCTGTTGACATAAAAAAATTCCTTTCCTGAATTTTCCCTACGTTCTAAGCCCATGTAGCAGTTGTTTTTGAAAGGAAAACTAATGTTTAAAAACTCGTCGTTTATTTGAACACTTAATCATAACTATTTACAGGATAATAAAATAAAAAAAAACAGAATCGCTTAAAAACAAAAACGATCTCCATCTATCAACTTGATAGTCACCCTCACTCACTCATTCCAAACACCACCTCATTCCATCTCAATGCACGTGTCTTATGCACGTCGACTCGGCACGTGCCGATCGCCGATTGGCGATGACGTCAATCGCGTCAGCCCGCACCCAACCGACGTGCAAGAACGAATTTGCATGGGAATCAATGTTTTCAATAGCCAACAGGCATAAGTGTGTGGGTAGTTGTGTATGTGAATGCTTGTGTGGGGGGGGGGTATGTGTATGTGTGTAGGCATATGTTTTTGTGTGTGTGCAGGCATGAATGTATGGGTAGTTGTGTGTATGTGTTTGTGTGTGTAGGTGTCTGTATGTATGTGTGTGTGTATGTGTGCGTGTAGTTTATGTATGCGCGTGTGTGTAGGACATGGATGCAACCTGGAGGCGGCTTTCGCTATAGGAGCAGCATCGTTAGGACCCGGTCGATGGTGATGGTGCGGAAGGTGGCAGTGGGAAAATAAAATGATAGGACGTCAAAATCAGTCAAATGAAAGCAATAAGCAATCGTGATTGCTCAATAAATGAATAAATAAAAGGAAAAAAGAAATACAACTTTGCAAAGCTCGTTTTTTGACCTGAAAGGCAATGGATGCTTTCAGCATTTCAGCTAGAAACATAGTCGCCATATTTGGTCATTCACAAGATCGAAGTAGATAAGATGCTCAAGTGCCTAAGTTTTCAAAAACAAAGCAGAATTGGATGTTTTATTGAACTCCAAACTGATGAAAATAACTTAAAATGTGCAGCAAATCGTTTTCTTTTATTTTTATTTTTAAAGTAATTTTCTTGAGGAATGAAAAGTTTTATATTTAAAATTTCACCTTATTTTCATTGCTTTGGACGCATAAGTGCTAAAAGATTTTCTAAACTAAGGAACTAAAATGTAAGAAATAAAAATATAAATAAAAAATAAAAATATAAATAAAAAATAAATAATAATAATAAAAACGAAATAACTAAAATGTAACCTCATAAGGATTTTATTTTAAAATTATTTTTTCGCAACAAATTCAAAAATTTATATCTTAATTTTCGGCACAGTCGCCATGTTTGGTCATTCCTAAGATGTTAGTACGCAAGACACTTTAAGTGCCTACATTTTCATAAACGGAATTGGATGTTTATTGCAATGCAGACTGTTGAAAATATTGCAAAATGTGCCATCTTTTTCGGATAATCCTTAAATTTTTGTTTTATATAAAGTGCAAAATTTTATCTTAGAATAATATCTTACCTTCATTGCTTTAGAGGCTCAAGTGCTAAAAACAGACTTACATCTAAATCGTAGTTTTTTAAGGATTTTGAATTTCTACTTTTATGTAACAAATTCAAAAATCTAATTAGAATTAAGCCTTTTTCGCACAGACGCCATGTTTGGTCATTCACAAAATGGAAATAGAAGAGACTATTACTTGCTAAGTTTCCAAAAACAGAATTTGATGTTTACCTCAATACAAACTATTGAAGATTACATAAAATGTACAATAAATCATGTGTTTCTTTTTAAATTATTTTCAATAAAAATGTGAATTATTACCTGTGCAGTTGCATTTGCTTTGGAAGCTTTGCTATAAACTAAAACATTCATCTAAAATGCAGTTTCCTGCAACTTCTCATTTATTAACTTATTTATTTATTCATTAAAAAAAACCTATTTTAACTTAAATTTTCCATACTTAAATAAATATGTATTGAATAATTGCTTTTCATAGTGCACAGAGTTCTATTTATTTTTATGAAAGTAGTGAAAAAACTGCTCCCCCCCTCCTCTTTTTTATACTCTAAAACTTGGCGACAGTGGTGGTCACTAAGTTTTTCAGGTCTAACTGCCACTGGCCAGTTGGAAAATTTCTGAATCTTGACCTTTACTTGTCTATTTTATGAAAACTCAAAATAAAACTGATAATAATGCTGCAGATTATTTTCAACTGCCCAAAATAATGTCGCAGACTGGATAGAAAGTTTTTGCTACTTGGTGCAAGTACTATATTTTACCTCATTGAAATATTCAGCATCGTACATAAGAAGTTGAATATTTTTAGAGTACCAAGAGATAAAAATAGTACAATGCCATCAACACTATTAAAAAGAGAGAAAAAAAACAATTGTGTTATTCACTCTTCTGTTGCAAAAGTTACTTTACAGAAACTAATAGAATTGTATATTAATTATATAAAATTGTTTTACTTTTTACAAAAGCTATCCCCCTGATC